>NC_053023.1:392601615-392825063 GCF_003073215.2 Triticum urartu | reverse complement strand
GATCATCAAGCATATATCCAATAGCGGCACGATGCTTCTTCAGAGTTTTCAATAATTTATTTTCTTCATGCTTTGAAAGGTTAGCACTAATAATAACAGGATATATCCTCTTTTCATCAAGATAAGCATATTTTAGAGTATCAGGTAACAGTTTAAGCTCAAATACAGGATCACCCTTAGGTGGAGGAGGATCCCCAAGGATTTCAACAGGAAAATTGTGTTTCAAAATAGGTCCCTGATTAAAGAATACCTCATCTATTTCCCTTCTTTCATTCATAATCATATCATTTTCATGGTCTAGCAAATATTGTTCTAGAGGATCATTAGGTGGCACGGCAATAGAAGCAAGAGCAATAATTTCATCCTTACTAGGCAATTCTTATGAAATTTAGATAAATTAAAATCATGAGACATGTCTCCCAAACCAATAGTAACAATATCTTTCTCGCAGTCTATCTTAGCATTAACAGTATTCAAGAAAGGTCTACCAAATATAACTGGACAAAAATTATCTTGTGGGGAACCAAGAACAAGAAAATCAGTAGGATATTTTATCTTCCTGCATAAGACTTCAACATCTCTAACAATACCAATTGGTGATATAGTATCTCTATTAGCAAGTTTAATAGTAACATCAATATCTTCTATCTCAGCAAGTGCTATATCATTCATAATTTCTTTATATAATGTATAGGGAATTGCACTCACACTAGCACCCACATCACATAAGCCATGATAACAATGATCTCCTATTTTAACAGAAACAACAGGCATGCAACAATAGGTCTATGTTTAACTTTCATATCGGGTTTAGCAATTCTAGCAGCTTCATCACAAAAATAAATAACATGCCCATCAATATTATCAACCAAGAGATCTTTAACCATAGCAATACTAGGTTCAACTTTAATTTGTTCATAGGTTGTATGTGTTTTAGTATTACTTTTACGAACCATGGTTGAAGCTTTAGCATGCTCCTTAATTCTAACAGGGAAAGGTGGTTTTTCAATATAAGTAGTAGGGACAATAGGATCAACATAACAAATAATAGTTTCTTCTTCAACTTTAATAGGTTCAACTACTTTAACTTCAATGGGAGGATGATATTTAAAGCACTTCTCCTTAGGGATCTCAACATGATTAGCAAAAGATTCACAAAAGGAAGCTACTATCTCAGAGTCAAGTCCATACTTAGTGCGAAAATCACGAAAAGCATCGGTATCCATAAAAGATTTAAGACAATCAAACTTAAGGTTTATACCTGACTCTTTACCTTCATCGAGATCCCAATCTTCAGAGCTCCGTTTAATTATTTCCAATAAATCCCATTTGAATTCAATGTCCTCCTTCATATAGGAAACGGTACAAGAGGTATCGAGCATGGTCGATCATTATGAGAAAGCCGAGCATAAATTTTTTGAATAATAATTTATCTTGAGAGCTCATGATTGGGGCATGAATATAACATTGACTTAAGCCTCCCCCAAGCTTGAGCTATACTTTCTCCTTCACAAGGCCAAAAATTATATATATAAATCCGATCACGATGAACCAGATGCATAGGATAAAACTTCTGATGAAATTCCAATTTCAATCGGTTGTAGTTCCATGATCCAATATCATCCAATAGCCTATACCATGTTAATGCCTTTCCCTTCAAAGATAAAGGGAAGACCTTCTTCTTGACAACATCCTCGGGAATACTTGCAAGCTTAAATAATCCACAAACTTCATCCTCATAGATTAGGTGCATATCAGGATGTAATGTTCCATCTCCTGCATAAGGATTAGCTAGCAGTTTCTCTATCATACCCGAAGGAATTTCATAATAAATAGTTTTAGTAGGTGCAGTAGGTTGAGGAGCAACTAATTGTGGTTCCAGTCGAGGTGAAGACACCCCGAACAAACCCCTCAAAGGATTATTTTCCATAGTAACAAGTGATAGTAAATTTCAGCACACTATATAAATGTTTCCTTACCAAAGGCGCTTCACTCCCCGGCAACGGTTCCAGAAAAGAGTCTTGATGACCCACAAGTATAGGGGATCTATCATAGTCCTTCTTACATGATAGACGTACCAAGCATGATGCAAAATGACCCAGAAGTATAGAGGATCTATTGTAGTCCTTTCGATAAGTAAGAGTGTCGAACACAACGAGGAGCAGAAGGAAATGACAAGTGGTTTTCAGTAAGGTATTCTCTGCAAGCACTGAAATTATCGGTGACAGATATTTTTGTGAAAAGATAAATCGTAGCGGGTAACAAGTAAATAAAGTAAACAAGGTGCAGCAAGGTGGCCCAATCCTTTTTGTAACAAAGGACAAGCCTAGACAAACTCTTATATAAAGCAAAGTTCTCTCGAGGACACATGGGAATTACTGTCAAGCTAGTTTTCATCATGCTCATATGATTCGTGTTCGTTACTTTGATAATTTGATATGTGGGTGGACCAGTGCTTGGGTTCTGCCCTTCCTTGGACAAGCCTCCCACTTATGATTAACCCCTCACGCAAGCATCCGCAACTATGAAAGAAGAATTAAGGTAAACCTAACTATAGCATGAAACATATGGATCCAAACCCCCTTATGAAGCAACGCATAAACTAGGGTTTAAGATTCTGTCACTCTAGCAACCCATCATTTACTTATTACTTCCCAATGCCTTCCCCTGATCCCAAATAATGGTGAAGTGTCATGTAGTCGACGTTCACATAACACCACTAGAGGAAAGACAACATACATCTCATCAAAATATCGAACGAATACCAAATTCACATGACTACTTATAACAGGACTTCTCCCATGTCCTCAGGAACAAACGTAACTACTCACAAAGCATATTCATAGTCATAATCAGAGGAGTATTAATTATCATTAAGGATCTGAACATATGATCTTACACCGAATAAACCAACTAGCATCAAATACAAGGAGTAATCAACACTACTAGCAACCCACAGGTACCAATCTGAGGTTTTGGGACCAAGATCGAATACAAGAGATGAACTAGGGTTTGAGAGGAGATGGTGCTAGTGAAGATGTTGATGGAGATTGACCCCCTCTCAATGAGAGGATCGATGGTGATGACGATGGCGACGATTTTCCCCTCCGGGAGGGATGTTTCCCCGGCAGAACAGCTCCACCGGAGCCCTAGATTGGTTCTGCCCAAGTTCCGCCTCGAGACGGCGGCGCTTCATCCCGAAAGCTTCTTCCTAATTTTTCCATGGTAAAAGTCACCATATAGCCAAAGAAGGGCATCGGCCTAATTCTTTCGCCTATATATACCCATATATCCCCCAACCAACGGAGGAAGGCACGAAAACACTTCTCCACTGCCACAACCTTCTCTACCCGTGAGATCCCATCTAGGGACCTTTTCTAGCACCTACCGGAGGGGGATTTGATCATGGAGGGCTTCTACATCAACTCTATTACCCTTTCATTGAATCGTGAGTAGTTTATCTCAGACCTACGGGTCCATGGCTAGTAGCTAGATGGCTTCTTCTCTCTCTTTGATTCTCAATACCATGTTCTCCTCGATGTTCTTGGAGATCTATTTGATGTAATACTTTTTGTGGTGTGTTTGCCGAGATCCGACGAATTGTGGATTTATGATCAGCTTATCTATCAATATTATTTGAATCTCCTCCGAATTATTTTATGCATGATTTGATATCTTTGTAATTCTCTTCGAACTATCGGTTTGGTTTGGCCAACAAGATTGGTTTTTATTGCAATGGGAGAAGTGCTTAGCTTTGGGTTCAATCTTGCGGTGTCCTTTCCCAGTGATAGTAAGGGCAGCAAGGCACGTATTGTATTATTGCCATCGAGGATAAAAAGATGGGGTTTTCGTCATATTTCTTGAGTTAATTCCTCTACATCATGTCATCTTACTTAACACATTACTCTGTTCTTTATGAACTTAATACTCTAGATACATGCTGGATAGCGGTCGATGTGTGGAGTAATAGTAGTAGATGCAGAATTGTTTCGGTCTACTTGACACAGACGTGATGCCTATATTCATGATCATTGCCTTAGATATCGTCATAACTTTGAGCTTTTCTATCAATTGCTCGGCAGTAATTTTTCCTCCCACCGTATTATTTGCTATCTTGAGAGAAGCCTCTAGTGAAACCTAAGGCCCGGGGTCTATTTTTCATTAGATAAGTTTCTATTTTCCATTATATAAGTTTCTGATCTACAATATTAGTTTCCGATTTACTATTTTATAGTATTTTACTTTCCGATCTGCAAACCAAAAATACCAAAAATATTTACTTTACCATTTATCTATCTCTATCAGATGTCACTTTTGCAAGTAACCATGAAGGGATTGACAACCCCTTTATCACATTGGGTACAAGTTGTTTGTTTGTTTGTTTGTTTGTGCAGGTATTCGGTGACTTGTGTATTGTCTCCTACTGGATAGATACCTTGGTTCTCAAACTGAGGGAAATATTTATCTCTACTTTGTTGCATCACCCTTTCCTCTTCAAGGGAAAAACCAATGCAAGCTCAAGAGGTAGCAGGAAGAATTTCAGGCGCCGTTGCATGAGAGATCTATGCCAAGTCAAACATACCAAGTACCCATCATAAACTCTCATATCTTGCATTACATTAATCGCCATTCGCGTCTCGTTTTCCTCTTCCCCACTTCACGATTTTCGGAAAGATTTGCCTTTTCTTTGCCCCTCTTCCATTCGTCTTCTTCGTTTGCTTTTTGTTTGCTCATGCGTTAGATCGTTTATCTTGCTTTCATGGCTAGCACTTTTACCCCTCCTTTGTCTCCTTACTTTGAGGTTCTTCCCTTCAAACAAAGACAAGGATAAAATTTAAAGGATGCTTGGTATAGGATGATAGAATCATATCGTAATTGCACTATAGAGGGGGATTTCAAGATTTTACTTCATAATTTTTATGTTGGGCTAAACATGCCCCATAGACAACTCTTGGATTTCGCTACTAAAGGGAATTTTATTGAAATTGATCCCAACATTGATTATGAGATAATAGGAGTAGTGGGAATACTCCCTCCACAAAAGGGATTTCACCACACTCAAGAGGGAGCACAAGTTTTTGAGAAACTATGTGAAGTAATGAGAATTTTGCAAAAATCTCTTGAACCCCTCAAAAATATTAGTGGGAACCTCCACCGCATGAATATGTTGATCACTCTTTGCAATAAGCGGTTGGATGCTTTAGATATTAAAATTTCTGAATTTGAGGAGAAGCGCAAAGAACCTCCTAGTTTAAGCATAACCCCATTAAAAATATAAAGACCAAAGATGATAATACCTAGATCTATTCGTGTTTTTATGCCTAGCTAAGGACGTTAAACAATAGCCGCTTGTTGGGAGGCAACCCAATTTTATTTTTGTGCTTGCTTTTTAGGTCCTGATTTGCATTAAATAATTTATTTAGCCTCTAGTTAGATGTGGTTTTGTCTTTTAATTAGTGCTTGTGCCAAGTAAGACTTTTGGGATAGCCTGCGGTGATAGTTGATTTGATCTTGCTGAAAAATAGAAACCTTTGCACCCAGAAAATTAATTTTCGTTTTTAACACAAGTGAGATAAAATACTGATTATTTTTTTGTTATATTAATAAAAAAATTCCTTGGGCTGTCCTAATTTTTGAGGTTAAAAAAGTATTCGAGAGTTACAGATTGCTACAGACTGTTCTGTTTTTGACAGATTTTGTTTTCTATGTGTTGTTTGCTTATTTTGATGAATCTATGGCTCGTATTGGGGGGTTTGAACCATCAAAAAGTTGGAACACAGTATATTACAGCAATATAAATAAACAATGTGTTCACAACAGTACCAAAAGTGGTGATTTATTTTCTTATACTAACGGAGCTTATGAGATTTTCCGTTCAGTTTTGTGTTGTGAAGTGTTCAAGTTTTGGGTAAGAATTTGATGGACTATGGAATAAGGAGTGGCAAGAGCCTAATCTTGGGGATGCCCAAGTCACCCCAAGGTAATATTGAAGGACAACCAAGAGCCTAAGTTTGGGGATGCCCCGGAAGGCATCCCCTCTTTCGTCTTCGTCTATCGGTAACTTTACTTGAGGCTATATTTTTATTCACCACATGATATGTGTTTTGCTTGGAGCGTATTGTATGCTTTGAGTCTTTGCTTTTTAGTTTGCCACAATCATCCTTGCTGTACACACCTTTTGAGAGAGACACACATGAACCGTGATTTATTAGAACACTCTATGTGCTTCACTTATATCTTTTGAGCTAGGCAATTTTGCTCTAGTGCTTCACTTATATGTTTTAGACCACGACTGTGGTTTTATTTTATAGAAATTGATGAAATCTCATGATTCAGTTATATTATTTTGATAGTCTTTAGACAACATGGTAATTTGCTTTGGTTATAAATTTAGTCCTAATATGATAGGCATCCAAGTGGGATATAATAAAAACTTTCATATAAAGTGCATTGAATACTATGAGAAGTTTGATTCCTTATGATTGTTTTGAGATATAATTATGGTGATATTAGAGTCATGCTAGTAAGTAAATGTGAATTTGAGAAATACTTGTGTTAAGGTTTGTGAGTCTCGTAGCATGCACGTATGGTGAACCGTTATGTAACGAAGTTGGAGCATGAGATATTTTTTGATTGTCTTCCTTATGAGTGGCGGTCGGGGACGAGCGATGGTATTTTCCTACCAATCTATGCCCCTAGGAGCATCCGCGTAGTACTTTGTTTCGATGACTAATAGATTTTTGCAATAAGTATGTGAGTTTTTTATGACTAATGTTAAGTCCATGGATTATATGCACTCTCACCCTTCCATCATTGCTAGCCTCTCTAGTGCCGTGCAACTTTCACCGTTGCCATTAATTGTCGGTGCACAAAAGGAGGGGTCCTATTTTGTACCCCTTTACTTGTACGCGGGAAGTTGGAGCCACGCCTGCGGCCACACCTAGTGGGGCAGAGTAAGGAAGCAAAGCCACAAGACAACCAGAACAACGCCAAGCCAGAAACACAAAGAGCAGAAGGGCGAGGTGAGCCCCACCCCCACCCGGCAAGGCCCTTGCCGGGGCAGCCTCCACGGCCCCGGCAAGAACCTTGCTGGGGCAACTTGCCCAACACCAATAGTGCTGCCACCCTTGAGCCCAAGGGTTCCAACACCATCGACCACTTTGGAACAGGGGCTCCGGAGGCACCTCCATGGTGGCATGCAGATCTTTGTGGAGACCAGAAGCACACAAGACTAGATGACATCCAGAAGACGAGGATCCTCAGCAATATCCTTGCCAGGGATACCCACAAGACCCCCGGCAAGACCCTTGCCAGGGACGACCACAATGCCACGGCAAGACCC
Organism: Triticum urartu; assembly: GCF_003073215.2. Lineage (NCBI taxonomy): Eukaryota > Viridiplantae > Streptophyta > Magnoliopsida > Poales > Poaceae > Triticum > Triticum urartu. Next base: position 392,817,721 of record NC_053023.1, on the reverse strand, counting down.
TTGCCGGGGCCCTGGCTAGACTCTTGCTGAAAACATCCGCGGGGCTGCAGTCAGGCCCACATCTGCCAAGACTCCATCGCTGTTCCCATGCAGCTGCCAGCCCACCAGCTAGGCAGACGCCTGCATGGCGACGTGCGGCCTCTAGGCCGACTCGGCAAGAACCTGCGTGGTGGCATGCAGTTCTTCGTGAAGATTCAGCCACCGCACCAACTCAGCAGCCAGCCAACGTGGCGCTATACGCCTCGTCAGTTCAGACATGCATCAAAGCTAGGCGAGGCGGCGACAGCTGGGACGAGCTTCCTTGCTGTCCCCAATAAAGCAAGAAGGGCATATCGGCAGTGCATTAAATGTGTTTGTCCTACGGTGCCAGGAGATAGACTCGATTACGGTATAGCTTTCCACCTCCTGTGTGCCACTGTGGCAACCCCTTTGACTATAAAAGGAGGCCCACGGCGTACTGAGAGAGGATTCAGATTTTTTGGACCCTGCACGCCTTGTAGCTAGTCCAAGAATATCAGATAAACAGAAACCAGCAGGAGTAGGGTATTACACATCACTTGCGGCCCGAACCTGGATAATCCCCCCGCGTTGATCTCTCAATCCTGCTCTTTGCACAGTCCCGCGCCCACCAACCGTAGCAAAAATGGATTCCTCGAGATCCCGTAGGTGTCGTTTCCCCCGATATCTTTGGCGCTCTAGGTAGGGGGCGCAAGCTATGAAAATCCAGTTTGAAGGTTAGCACACCGACTTCATCATCAACATGGCCCCCAAGAGAAAGGGGATCACAGCGATTGGCTCATCTGGGGCCGCCCCGTCCGCGCAAGTGCGAGCAGACGACCGGGTGCCCACGGATGGGGCTGGGGACATGGCCCACGAGCACCCACGACATTTTGGCAATTGGAGCCAGGAGAGCGGCGGCATCCGAATCCGAGACGACGAGCCGCGCGCCTCTGGGTCCGGGGGTGGGGCCATATTACCCACGGGTGGTGCAGCAACCTCTATAGCACGCCAGCTGGCGCCCGCACCGCGGCCTTCCCAGGCCGCGTGCGATGAGCAACACCGCGATGCCGGAGCCCCCGGGCACTGCCGTGGAAAGAGCCCTATGCGCCACTCGCAGGATGAACCAGGCTGGCGTGCATGCTCAGACGCCGGTGCAGGCAGCGCGCGCCCGCGAGACCGTGACAGAGCCCCTTCTAACCTGGTTAGAAGTCGGAGTGCATCACGGTCTACGCAGATCTCGCCGCCGCCTACGCTAGCAGAAGCGCTGGCGCGCGTGCAGCTACTCCTCGACTCCCCCCCATTGTGAAGAAGCTCGACGAGTGGAGAGCCACCATACGAAGCCTTGTCAGCTTCGCCAAAAAAGACGGAACCCCCGGTGAGACCCGATCACGGCAAGGCGGAGTCTGAGCAGATTAGCAAAGTAGGACAGAAGAATAAGATGGTGCAGCACCCAGTTTATTTTGTTAGTTCCCTCTTGCAGGGGCTAGGTCAAGATATTCTGGTATGCAGAAGATACTTTTCAGTCTCCTCATGGCCTCAAGAAACCTGCGCCACTATTTCCAAGCACATGAGATCACCGTCGTCATGCGCCTCCCGTTGCAACGAATCTTGCACAACCCAGGTGCGACTGGGAGGATTGTGGAGTGGGCATTGGAGCTCTCGAGATTTGGCCTCAAGTTTGAAAGCACATCAACAATCAAGAGCAGAGCCCTGGCAGAGTTCATAGCAGAATGGACCGCAACGCCCGATGAGGAGATTCAACAGACCACCCTCCCCGGCAAGGAGACGAGCATTGAGTGGAGTATGTACTTTGATGGAGCTTTCTCACTCCAAGGTGCTGGTGCCGGCGTATTGATCGTCGCGCCCACCGGAGAGCGCCTCAAGTACGTAATCCAGATGCACTTTCCCCGGGAAAAATCGACGAACAACACGGCGGAGTACAAGGGGTTGTTGGCCGGTCTCAGGATCACGACAGACCTTGGAATCAGAAAGCTCATGGTCAGAGGTGATCCGCAACTCATCGTCAAGCAAGTAAACAAGGACTACCAGAGCCCGATGATGGAGGCCTATGTGGATGAAGTGAGGAAATTGGAAGAGTGCTTTGATGGATTGCAAGAAGAGCATGTTCCCCAAGCAGAGAATGGCATTGCCGACAACCTGTCAAAGCGTGCCGCCCTCAAGTTGCCTGTGGAACTAGGTACCTTTGTGCTTCAGTTAACTCACCCACCCGTTGAACCATCAGGAGGACAGAACAAACGAAGGAAGGCGGGCCCCGGCAAGTACTTTCCCGCTGAGCTCCCAGGAGCCGCCAGCAAGGACGTTGCCGGGAGTCCCAAGCTTGCCGGAGGGTAGCAACCCTCGGCAGGGCCTCACGCCCTGGCCAGAGAAGCAGCTGCCCTTACGGCCGAAGATGAGCCTTTAGTCCTTGCCATTGAGCCCCAGGATCCCGCATGGGTGCAGCCCACCATCTGTTTCCTCCAAATAGGAGAGCTCCCCGAGGAGCAGAAAGAAGCAGAGAAAGTAGCATGTCGGTCCAACACGTACTAGTTCATGGATGATGCCCTCTATAGGAGAAGACCGAACGGTGTGAAATTGAAGTGCATTCCTCGAGAGGACGGACTGAGGTTGTTGGCAGAGATACATGGAGGCATGTGTGGCTCCCACATAGGATCAAGGGCTCTTGCTGGCAAAGCGTTCCGGCAAGGTTTCTTCTGGCCCACTGCCCTCCAGGATGCAACTGCGCTAGTAGCCAAGTGTGAAGCGTGCCAGTTCCATTCAAAGAAGCTTCATCAACCCACCCAAGCTCTTCAGACAATCCCTCTTTCGTGGCCATTTTCGGTCTGGGGGCTCGACATACTGGGCCCCTTTCCCCGTGCTGCTGGGGGCTTTGAGTACTTGTACGTCTCAATCGACAAGTTCACAAAGTGGCCGGAAGTGGAGCCAGTGAGAAAGGTAAAAGCACAGTCAGCCGTCAAGTTCTTCAAGGGACTAGTCTGCCGTTTCGGTGTGCCGAACAGAGTCATCACTGACAACGGCACACAATTCACGAGCCGTACCTTCATGCAGTACATTCAAGACCTCGGCAGCAAGGTCTGTTTTGCTTCTGTTGCCCATCCCAGAAGTAACGGCCAGGCCAAGAGGGTGAATTCGGAAGTGCTGCAAGGCCTCAAGACCAGGACTTTTGACAAACTACACAAGTGCGGAAGGTGCTGGATTGATGAGTTTCCAACGGTTCTTTGGTCAATCAGGACGACGCCAAATCGAGCCACTGGCCAGACACCCTTTGCCCTGCTATACAGGGCAGAAGCAGTTCTCCCCATTGAACTCATATACGGTTCACCTCGAGTGCTCGCTTATGATGAGCTTGAGCAAGAGCAGTTGCGCCAAGATGATGCGACGCTCCTTGAGGAAGATCGTCTTCGAATTGTTGTGCGAGCCGCTCGATATCAGCAAGCCTTGCACTGCTATCATAGCCGCAAGGTTCACGCGCGAAGCCTTGAGGAATGCGACCTTGTTCTTCGGCGGATCCAATCCCCCAAGAATCCAAACAAGTTGACGCCGAAGTGGGAAGGCCCTTATCGGATAATATGAGTCACCAGGCCTGGCGCAGTCTGCCTAGAGAGCGAAGATGGCATTCCGGTGAGCAACTCCTGGAATATTGAACATCTTCGCAAGTTTTACCCCTAAGGCATGGTTACCGGGAGCCCTGGCAACCCCCGTTTCATACTAGCCTTGCCGCCGAAGCATGTAACCCTGTGTACGGAGCCAGGTGTAGACCCTGTGCGCAGTCAGGGAAAAGGAATCCCTTAGTATGTATAAGTTTCCTATTGATTTCCATGTTTGTGTATATACATATATGCATGCTCGTCTAGGGTACAGTACTGCTTTTTGATTCTAGTAAATGTTAGTGAACCACCGAGGTTCCGTGCTTTTGTCCTCACTTCTTTCCAGTCACGGCAAAGATGCACGATCCCGCCAAGGACCCGGCTCCGGCAATAAGTTGAGAAGACCGCCCGGCACGGCGATCCCCGGCAAACCAAACAGATAAAGTTTACCTCTTTCCCAGTCGTATTCGTAACCTGTGACTTGTGCATTAGAAAATCTTGCCACTCGTCTTTAAGGACTCGGGGGCTCCCATTTCCGACTCAAATGATGCTTCAGTCAGAATGGTCGTGGTGACCCTTGTCAAAAAGAGGTGGATGGGGGGCCGGGCCCTTTGTCTGTAACCCGGCAGATGTGATTCTCCAGCAGGTGCAAGGGGCGCCGGCAAGGTGGCTTGCCAGAAGGACTCGTTTATATACACTAAGGAGGCATTTCGCCTCCGCATGAACATACACGTGCATTAGTTACCGGCATGACGTGACATTTTCATTAATATGATGGTGCAAGTACAAAGGTTACAGGATACAAGCATGGGCTCGAGAGATTACATTATATAGAAATTAAGATTTGGTGAGTGCCTGCAATTTTAAAAGAAAGATAGGTTCCCCGTGATCTCCCTTCTTGCCCCTTTCCTCCCAAGTGCGGCAGGTGAAGGCAAAAAGGGAGCGGCGGGGAACGCGCCGATGGAGAGCTTGACAAGGAAGACCCTCGGCAGGGCGCGGGGCCGAGGGAGGGGGGTGGCACGGTCAGTCGGAGTCGACACCCTCCCGCATGACGCCCTCGTCGTCGTTGTTGCTGCCCTCCTCGTCACTCCAGCTCGAGTAGGAGGGTTCGCCGTCAGAGGAGCTCTCCACACAACACCTTAAGCGAGTTCCCAAGAGCCTGAAGACCTTGACGGAGAGCACGCCATCCTCCATCAATTTGAATTGGAGGATGAGCCCCTCCAACAGGCTATGGGCACGGGCGAAGGTCTTCCATCCACGACGGAGATACATAACATGAGGGGCTAGTAAGTCAACGTCGACCCGCATGCTGCCATTCCCGCAGCCCCTCATATGCAGCCTCGTGGCCTGAGGCGGGTCAAGCTCCATCTCCCGAGCAAACAGAGTGGGGAGATGAAGATGACCGCGCACTGGCCCATGCAGCCTGACGTAGAACTCGCGAGGCTGGTGTCTGACATGGACCTCCATTGGAGGAGGGGCCACAGGAGGAAGCGAAGCCGGTGCGCCTCCCCGTCCTCCTCCTCCCGAGCGCCATGGCAGCCTCGGCCTCGCCCCTCCCTCTTCCTCTCATGGTCGGCTCCGCCGCCACGAGCTCTTGGGAAGGAAGGGCACGCTGTTGAGCAGAGGCCCTCATCGCCGCCATCGAAGCACCAACACGCCCTCTCACCATGACGAAGGGAAGAAAGGAGTCGAGGCAGAGGAGATGAGCGCTGAAGGATCGAGGACGCCGTCCCCCTCCCCTTCTTCTTATAAAGAGATGGGGCCGAGGCTTGGCCGCCCCGCTCAACCAATCTGGCCGCCAAGGGGCGCAGGGAATCGGAACCGACCCGCTGGTCCAATCAGCGACGACCTAGTTTCCCGCCTCCACATTATGGCATGTGCCCTCCGCGTCCACCACCTACCCTCCTCGGGGCATCGAGGACACATGCCAAGCGAAAGAGGATGACTGAAGCGACCACATTCCAGCTCGGGACCGTGGGGTGCGGGCACCTTGAAGGCCGCGACCCGAGTCCACCTAGTAAGTGATCCGCACCCCTGCACTTTCCTCCCTTTTATGGGGAAGGTGCGGGCCGCCTCTTTACCATTTACTACGACGTGACGCATGAGGGAAGCAATCACCCCATGCATGACCCCCATGTCATGCACGACCCCCACGTCGCGCAGTCAACGCGGGTCGTGGGGAAGCGCGACGGGCGAGGGAGTTATTGCGGTACAACTCGGCCCCGCATGCCCGCGCACCATTTTGGGCCTAGCCCAACAACGCGTCATGCTTATGTATGGCCCAGGCCCGGGGGTCCTGTTGGTGCACAAAAGGAGGGGTCCTATTTTGTACCCCTTTACTTGTGCGCGGGCAGTTGGAGCAGCGCTTGCGGCCACACCTAGCGGGGCAGAGGAAGGAAGCAAAGCCACAAGACAACCAGAGCAACGCCAAGCCAGAAACACGAAGAGCAGAAGGGCGAGGTGAGCTCCCCCTGCAAGGCCCTTGCCAGGGAGGCCTCCACGGCCCTGGCAAGAACCTTGCCGGGGCAACTTTCCCAGCACCAGCAGGGCCGCCACCCTTGAGCCCAAGGGTTCCAACACCATCGACCACTTTAGAACCAAGGCTCGGGAGGCACCTCCATGGTGGCATGCAGATCTTTGTGGAGACTAGAAGCACACAAGACTAGATGACATCCAGAAGACGACGATCCTCGGCAATATCCTTGCCAAGGATACCCACAAGACCCCTGGCATGACCCTTGCCGGGGACGACCACGGTGCCACGGCAAGACCCTTGCCGGGGCCCCGGCAAGACTCTTGCCGAAATCATCCACGGGGCCGCAGCCAGGCCCACATCTGCCAAGACTCCACCGCCGTTCCCATGCAGCTGCTAGCCCACTAGCTAGGCAGGCGCCTGCGTGGCAACGTGCGGCCTCTAGGCTGACTCGGCAAGAACCTACGTGGTGGCATGCAAATCTTCGTGAAGATTAACCCATCGCACCAACTCAGCAGCTAACCAGTGTGGCGCTACATGCCTCGTCAGTTTGGACGTGCGTGAAAGCCAGGCAAGGCGGTGACAGCTGGGACGAGCTTCCTTGCGTTCCCGATAAATCAAGAAGGGCACATCAGCAGTGCATTAAATGCGTTTGTCCTACGGTGTCATGAAATAGACTCGATTATGGTATAGCTTTCCACCTCCTGTGTACCACTATGGCAGCCCCTTTGACTATAAAAGGAGGCCCGCGGCGTACTGAGAGAGGATTCGGATTTTTTGGACCCTGCACGCCTTGTATCTAGTCCAAGAACATCAGATAAACATAAATCAGCAGGAGTAGGGTATTACGCATCACTTGCGGCCCGAACCTGGATAATCCCCCCGCGTTGATCTCTCAATCCTGCTCTTTCCATAGCCCCGCGCCCGCCAACCGTAGCAAAAAGGGATTCCTCGTGATCCCGTAGGTGTCGTTTCCCCCGACATAAACCCACCATATACCTTCCTAAAAACAGCCACCATACCTACCTATTATGGCATTTCCATAGCCATTCCGAGATATATTGCCATGCAACTTTCCACCGTTCCTTTTATTATGACACGCTTCATCATTGTCATATTGCTTTGCATGATCATGTAGTTGACATCGTATTTGTGGCAACGCCACATTTCATAATTCTTTCATGCATGTCACTCTTGATTCATTGCACATCTCGGTACACCGCCGGAGGCATTCATATAGTCATATTTTGTTCTAGTATCGAGTTGTAATTATTGAGTTGTAAGTAAATAAAAGTGTGATGATCTTCATTATTAGAGCGTTGTCCCATGTGAGGAAAAAAAGAGAAAGGCCAAAAAAAGAGAAGGCCCAAAAAATGAGAGAAAAATAGAGGGGGCATTGTTACTATCCTTTTTCCACACTTGTGCTTGAAAGTAACACCATGATCTTCTTGATAGAGAGTCTCCTATGTTATCACTTTCATATACTAGTGGGAATTTTTCATTATAGAACTTGGCTTCTATATTCCAATGATGGGCTTACTCAAATTGCCCTAGGTCTTCATGAGCAAGCAAGTTGGATGCACACCCACTTAGTTTTCTTTTTGAGCTTTCATAAACTTATAGCTATAGTGCATTCGTTGCATAGCAATCCCTACTCACTCACATTGATATATATTGATGGGAATCTCCATAGCCCATTGATACGCCTAGTTGATGTGAGACTATATCCCTCTTTTGGTCTTCTCCACAACCACCTTCTATATATTCCACCTATAGTGTTATGCCCATGGCTCACGCTCATGTATTGTGTGAAAGTTGAAAAAGTTTGAGAACATCAAAAGTATGAAAGAATTGCTTGGCTTGTCATTGGGGTTGTGCATGATTTGAATATTTTGTGTGATGAAGATGGAGCATTGCCAGACTATATGATTTTGTAGGGATGAGCTTTCTTTGGCCATGTTATTTTGAGAAGACATAATTGCCTTATTACTATGCTTCAAGTATTATTGTTTATATGTCAATATTAAACTATTGTTTTGAATCTTACAGATCTGAACATTCATGCCACAAAAAAGAAAATTACATGGATAAATATGTTAGGTAGCATTCCACATCAAAAATTCTGTTTTTATCATTTACCTACTTGAGGACGAGCAGGAATTAAGCTTGGGGATGCTTGATACGTCTCCAACGTATCTATAGTTTTTGATTGTTCCATGCTATTATATTATCTATTTTGGATGTTTTATATGCTATTTATATTATTTTTGGGACTAACCTATTAACCTAGAGCCCAGTGTCAGTTCCTATTTTTCCCTGTTTTTGAGTTTCGCAGAAAAGGAATACCAAACGGAGTCCAAACGGAATAAAACCTTCGCGATGATATTTCTTGGACCAGAAGACAACCAGGAGACTTGGAGATGAAGTCGGAGGAGCCACGAGGCGGCCACAAGCACGGAGGGCGCGCCCAGAGGGTAGGGCGCACCCCCCCACCCTTGTGGGCCCCTCGTGCCCCTCCTAACCTAATTATTTCACCTATATATACCCATATATCCCAAAACCAATGGAAGAATCCACAAAAACACTTCTCCACTGCCGCAACCTTCTGTACCCGTGAGATCCCATCTAGGGACCTTTTCTGGCACTCTGTCGGAGGGAGATTCAATAACAGAGGGCTTCTACATAAACTCTATTGCCCTTTCAATGAAGCATGAGTAGTTTACCTCAGACCTACGGGTCCATAGCTAGTAGCTAGATGGCTTCTTCTCTCTCTCTCTTTGATTCTCAATACCATGTTCTCCTTGATGTTCTTAGAGATCTATTCGATGTATGTGGTGTGTTTGTCGAGATCTGATGAATTGTGGATTTATGATCAGCTTATCTATGAATATTATTTGAATCTCCTCTGGATTATTTTATGCATGATTTGATATCTTTGTAATTCTCTTCAAACTATCTGTTTGGTTTGGCCAACTAGATTGGTTTTTCTTGCAATGGGAGAAGTGCTTAGCTTTGGGTTTAATCTTGTGTTGTCCTTTCTCAGTGACAGTAGGGGCAGCATGTCACGTATTGTATTGTTGCCGTCGAGGATAAAAAGATGGGGTTTTCATCATATTGCTTGAGTTAATTCCTCTACATCATGTCATCTTACTTAATGCATTACTCCGTTATTTATGAACTTAATACTCTAGATACATGCTGGATAGCGGTCGATGTGTGGAGTAATTGTAGTAGATGCAGAATTGTTTCAGTCTACTTGACACGGACGTGATGCCTATATTCGTGATCATTGCCTTAAATATCGTCATAACTTTGCGATTTTCTATCAATTGCTCGATAGTAATTTGTTCACCCACCGTATTATTTGCTATCTTGAGAGAAGCCTCTAGTGAAACCTATGGCCCCCGGGTCTATTTTCCATCATATAAGTTTCTATTTTCCATCATATAGGTTTCCAATCTACAATATTAGTTTCTGATTTACTATTTTGCAATCTTTTACTTTCCAATCAATAAACCAAAAATACCAAAAATATTTACTTTACCGTTTATATATCTCTATCAGATCTCACTTTTGCAAGTAACCGTGAATGGATTGACAACCCCTTTATCATGTTGGGTGCAAGTTGTTTGTTTGTATGTGTTGGTATTCAGTGACTTGTGTGTTGTTGATACATCTCCAACATAACTACTTTTCCTAACACTTTTCCTCTTGTTTTGGACTCTAATTTGCATGATTTGAATGAAACTAACCCCAGACTGACGTTGTTTTCACTAGAACTACCATGGTGCTGTTTTTGTGCAGAAATAAAAGTTCTCGGAATGGAACGAAACTTTGCGAGGAATTTTTATATAATATATAAGAATTTCTGGAGCCAAGACCTACCAGAGAGGGGCACCTGGCTAGGCACAACCCACCAGGGCGCGCCCCCTCTCCTGGCGCGCCCAGGTGGGTTGTCCCCACCTGGTGGCCCCACGGACCCTGAAACCGACGCTATAAAATCCTGTTTTTCCAGAAAAAATTCACGGAGAAAGAATTATCGCGATCCACGAGATGGAGCCGCCATCACCTCTTGTTCTTCATTGTGAGGCCAGATCTGAGTCCGTTTGGGGCTCCGAAGAGGGCGATCTTCGTTCTTCGTCATCACCAACCCTTCTCCATCACCAATTTGATGATGCTCCCCACTGGGAGTGAGTAATTCCTTCGTAGGCTCACTGGTCGGTGTGGAGCTGGATGAGATTCATCATGTAATCGAGTTAGTTTTGTTAGGGCTTGATCCCTAGTATCCACTATGTTCCTAGATTGATGTTGCTATGACTTTGCCATGCTTAATGCTTGTCACTTTGGGACCGGGTGCAATGATTTCAGATCTGAACCGTTTATGTTATCACCATTATATCCATGTTCTAGATCCGATCTTGCAAGTTATACTCACCTACTACATGTTATGATCCGGCAACCCCAGAGTGACAATAGTCGGGACCACTCCCGGTGATGACTGTAGTTTGAGGAGTTCATGTATTCACTATGTGTTAATGCCTTGTTCCGGTTCTCTATTAAAAGGAGGCCTTAATATCCATTAGTTTCCAATATGGAACCCCCTGCCATGGGAGGGTAGGACAAAAGATGTCATGTAAGTTCTTTCCATAAGCACGTATGACTATTTACGGAATGCATGCGTACATTATATTGACGAACTGGAGCTAGTGCCGTATCGCCCTAGGTTATAACTGTCTCATGATGAATATCATCCAACAAATCACCGATCCAATGCCTACGAATTTATCTTATATTGTTCTTGCTAAGTTACTACTGCTATGATCACTGTTACACTTGCTACAAAACTACTGCTATCACTGTTACTGTTACCATTTCTACCGCTACTATTATCAAAACTATCATACTACTTTGCTACTGATCACTTTGCTGCAGATAATTAATCTCCAGCTGTGGTTGTACTGACAACTCAGCTGCTAATACCTTCAAATATTCTTTGGCTCCCCTTGTGTCGAATCAATAAATTTGGGTTGAATCCTCTACCCTCGAAAACTGTTACGATCCCCTATACTTGTGGGTTATCAAGACCTTTTTCTGGCGCCGTTGCCGGGGAGCATAGCTATATTTGTTGAGTCACTTGGGATTATTATCATATTATCACTATGAAGAATCTGAAGGATGCTAAGACTAAGATATTTCCCTCAAAGAGGAGGGGAGGTAAGGAACTGCTATCTAGTTCTGCTTTAGATTCACCTTCTATTATAAGTAAACTTGCAACACCACCACATGCTATTAATTCTCATATATTGCAAGTTATTGATGATGCTACCTCTGTTATGGATAATGCTTATGATGATGCTAGTACCTTGCTTAATGATGATGTGCCACTTGTTGACTTTCTTGATAAACAAATTGCTAGAGTTATACAACATGATGTTGTTGAATCTGATGATGAGCTTGAAACTCAAACTCCTGAAACACCTGCTAGAACTATCCCTCCTAGATATGAATTTCCTAAGGTACCAGAAGGTTATGTTATGAGTGAAGAGACAACTAGAGATATTCTTGCTTCAGAGATAGAGATGATCTAGAGAAATTATTATGCATGTATAAAGAAAAATCTCTAAATGATAGAATTAAATGTGATCCTAAGTTTGCTACTTCACCTATATTTATTGATGATAAAGATTATGAATTCCCTGCCGACCCAGAGTTAATTACTTTGTTGAATCCGATCCTTTCCATGGTTATGAAACTGAAACTGTTGTGGCACATCTTACTAAGTTTAATGACACAACCACCCTTTTTACTCATGATGAGAAAACTCACTTTTAATATATTCTCAAATTATTTCCGTTCTCAGTAAAGGGTGATGCTAAAGCTTGGTACAATACTCTTGCTCCTGGTTGTGTGCATAGTCCCCGGGATATGATTTATTACTTCTCTGAAAAATATTTTCCTGCTCATAAGAAACAAGCTGCCTTGCAGGAAATATTTCACTTTGTTCAAATTAAAGAAGAGGGTCTCCCACAAGCTTGGGGGAGTCTTTTCCAATTACTTAATGCTTTGCCTAATCTTCCTCTTAAGAAAAATGAAATACTTGATGTATTCTATAATGGACTAACCGATGCTTCTAGGGATTTCCTAGATAGCTGTGCTGGTTGTGTTTTCAGGGAACGAACTCTTGGACAAGTTGAGGAGTTATTAAATAATATATTGAAAAATTATGATGATTGGACTCTTCCTGAACCACCGCCTAAACCCACTCCGAAGAAGAGGGGTATATTATATCTCAGTCCTGAAGATATGCAAGAGGCAAAGAAATCTATGAAGGAAAAAGGTATTAAAGCTGAGGATGTTAAAAATTTACCTCCTATTGAAGAGATACATGGGCTTAATACACCACCACCTCCTAAGGTGGTAGAGGTAAATTCTCTTATGAAGTTCAACGATAATGATAATCCTCACAATATGCATCCTAGCCAATGCATGTATGAGTTTGAAAATTATATTAGAAAACAAGATCATTTTAATGCAAATGTTATGAAACAATTGAAATACAATTCTGATATGATTGCTCGCTTGAGTGACTTGTTATTTAGAATAACAAATGATGTTAGAGGTGTTGGAAAATATGCTTCTACGGTTCAAACTCAGTTAGAATAAGTTGCTAAATCTCAAAGAGAATTGCTTGATGAAATGAATAATAATATGCATGACTTTCCTGATAGAGTAGCAACTAGAGGAGGTAAAATGACTCAGGATCCACTTTATCCTGAGGGACACCCAAAAATAATTGAACAAGATTCACAAAGAGCTAACGCTAGTGCACCTAGTCCTTCTAGAAAGAAAGATAAAAATAAAAATGATATGACTTTGCATATATACTTCTAGTGAACCTGAAATAGAAAAACCTCCTGATAATGATAATGAAACTTCTATCTCAGATGCTGGAACTCAATCTGGTAATGAACATTCACCTAGTGACAATGAAAAAGATAATGCTGATGTTCATGAAAATACTCAACCAATTAATAAAGAACCATACAGTGATGTTGAGATAGAACTACCTGTTGACCTTGATAACCCACAACCTAAGAATAAAAGGTATGACAAAAGAGACTTCATTGCTACAAAACACGGAAAAGAAAGAAAAACCGTGGGTTCAAAAACCTATGCCTTTTCCACCTAAGTGAACTAAAAAGAATGATGATGACGAATTTGGACGCTTTGCTGAAATGATGAGGCCAGTCTTTTTGCGTACTCGCTTGACTGGTATCTTGAAAATGCCTCCTTATGCAACATATATGAAAGACATCATCACAAATAAGAGAAAAATACTGGAAGCTGAAATCTCCACTATACTTGCTAATTATACTTCTAAAGATGGAGTACCTAAAAAATTTGGAGATCCGGGAATACCAACTATACCTTGCTCCATCAAAAAGAATTATGTGAAAACTGTTTTGTGTGATTTAGGAGCTGGTGTTAGTGTTATGAGTTTCTCTTTATATAAAAGACTTGATTTGAATAAACTCACACCTACTGAAATATCTTTGCAAATGGATGATAAATCAACTGCCATACCTATCGGTATCTATGAGGATATTCCCGTTGTTGTTGCTAATGTTACTATTTTGACTAACTTTGTTATACTTGAGATGGCCGAGGACGACAACATGTTGATTATCCTTGGTAGACCCTTCTTGAATACTGCAGGGGCTATTATTGATTGCAACAAAAGCAAGGTCGCTTTTCATATTATTGGTAATGAGCATATGGTGCACTTTCCGAAGAAACAATTCCAAGTGAATGGTATTCATGTCATTGAAAAATCTCCGACAATCACTATTGGAAGTTTTCAAATACCTCTACCTACTGTCAAAAAGAAATATGAAATGCTTATTATTGGGGACATTCATATCCCCATTGAGGTAATTTAGAGATTTATGAAAGTTCTTCGGTTTCATGCTAATCGAAAGTGGTTGTTAATAAGACTTGATCAACCTTATTAATGGATCATTTTTGAGCGGTGTGAAGTTGATGAATTCAGTAAGCACTACTTTCTGTCCCTAATTTTTGTTTTCTATTTTTATTAGTTAAATAAAATAAAATGCCATGTTTTGTCTGTTTTCTGAATTTCCCGTGCAATAAAAAAATGACCCAAAAATAAAAGTTCTCAGAATGCCCTAAAAATTTAATACGCTTTTTTCTGAATATTTCTGAATTTCTGGTGCAAGTAATATCAGAGGGAGGTGCACCAGGTGGGCACAACCCACCTGGGTGCGCCAGGACCCCCAGGCTCGCCCTGGTGGGTTGTGGTCCCCATGTGGGCCCCCTCACTTATCTCTTCATACCACATCATCACTTACCTCCAGAAAAAAATCTCCATTGCTCTCCCTCCCATGTTCTTGCTCTCAAACCCGCGTATTTTGATCTCTTTGCTCGAAGCTCCGTTTCTGAAACTGTTTCGGCGGATTGTTGTTTGGTATGTGACTCCACCATTTATCCAATTAGTTTTTGTTTTAGTGGTTTATATTTTGAATAATTAGTTACTCTTGGTGCTGCTGTAGATGAGCTTGCACATTGAATTCTTAGTGTTCTAAGTAGTTTGAATGCTTGCTATGGCCTCTATGTATCCCTATGAGTAGTTGGTATCATTTTTGTGAAGTTTTTTTGAGAAAATTTTGTGGGCTAATAAATGTCAGAATTTAGTTCATAGGAAAACCATGAATATCTTCAGGAAATTTGGCTCTAAGAAGAACTCCAAGGGTGTTATTGGGGAGTCATCTGATAGTGATCTTCATCCTCGGAGGTTGGCAGAGGTATGGCCGTGTGAATGGCCGCACACCCCGTTCCTGGAAGAGGCTGGATTCCTTCAAGAGTTTGCACAATATGTTGATAATGTCGGCCTCACCGACTTCATCGCAGATGAGTGTAAATAGCACCAAATCATCACAAACATCTTCGTTTAAAGCTTTACTTTCCTTCCTAGGAATAATCCTCCTGAAGTGAGTTTTGATTTATATGCTGAAAACAATCAGATACCACTTATTGAATTTTGTGACATATGCATGATCCCCTTTGATGGGAGCTTAGCCGATCCTTGGTCGGCAGAGTTTGAGACCTTTTATCGCACTTTGACAGTGGGATATGAGAGAGGGGTGTCAGCTATCACTGCCGCTGGCTTGCATTTTCCTATGGTTCATTACTTTGCTCTTTTCATTGCAAAATGCTTGCTTGCTAGGGAGAAGGTGGGAGCACTTAGTTCACTGGACCTTGCTGTTTTGCATCGTGCATTAGAGGGCGACAACACTTATAGCTTGGGAGCTATTGTGGGTCGTCACCTCCACCTTAATAAATCCAAGGGTAAAATTCATGGTGCGATTTATGCTACCCGTTTGGCGGCTCACTTCGAGGTTGAGATATGCCCTCATGATTACCCTCTGGCCAAGGTTTACCTAGACCGTGATGCCATGGATTACCACCATTTTATTGATGATAAATCTCATGACATTCCTATTCCATATAACCTGGTTTTTAGCATTGAAACTCGTGATATTATTTCATTGCCTACTTCTGCTTTGTTTGATTTTGTTCCCAGGGGCGGATATAGGATTATGCCTGCAGATATCATTGCCTACCGGAACGCTCAGGCTGCTGCGGAGGCGGTGGAGGAGCCTCGGCAGTGGGATCAGTGAATGCCCGCTCCTCAGTACCCCAACTACTATCCAGGCTACTGATCAATTACCAAGTTAGGCCAAAAGCCTAAGCTTGGGGGAGTATGTGTTTCTCACCGACATTACATTCATGTCCACTTATTTTCATTTGTTGGTGTTCACACTTTTTCATTGTATCATCCATTCTTAGACTTATTTTGCTTGCTTTCTTCTTATGTGTTTGAAAAACTTTAGAAAAAACAAAAAAATAGTTGTAGTTAGTTTACTTTCTATGCATGCTTAGCTGTAGTATTAAAAACAAAACCCAAAAAGATTTCCTTATTCTTCTTTTGCTTGTTGTGTAAATAGTTTTTCTCATTTTTGCTTTTCCCTTTTATTTGCTTGTTCAAGAAAACCAAAAACTCCAAAAATATTTCGGTGTGCTTCTCTGAATTTCTTTTCCTTTTATTCGAGTTGTACCAAGGAGAAGACCACAATGAAAATTTTGAGTGTCTCTCATATGAATAACTGTTGAACTAATAAAGAGCACATTTTACTTTGTCTTCTCTTGTGGAATAAAATGTTTGCAGATTCCAGCTTAGTCCACGACACTCTTGCACTATTATTATTTTCATATCGTTAGGTCGTGCAAGTGAAAGGCAATAATGGCGATATTAGATGAATTAGCTATGGCAGAGAGAAACTTGTATGAACTCGACTTGTTCTGCTTGTGTAAATAGGTTTAACCTAGTATCCATGATTCGGCCCATTATGATTAAACATGTTTGCAATGACAATTAGAGATTGTAGTTTCTCATGCCATGCATAAGAAGCTGGGAGTAGATAATGGTTTATCTTGGACATCAACATTGCGTTAAAATGATTGTGATGTAGTATGATGATATGGTATCCTCCTTCGAATGTTCATGCATGTAGTTGAATCAAAACCAACATAGCCTCTATGATATTTATGTTCATGGTGATAATATCCTACTCATGCTCGTGTCCAATGTTACTTATGCATAATGCATGATCATGATCATTGTTGCTCTCTAGCTGGCCGCTTCTCAATCTAATTGCTAGCCTTCGCCTGTACTAAGTGGGAACTCTACTTGTACATCAAAAACCTTGAACCCAAAGTTATTCCAGATGAGTCCACCATACCTACCTATATGTGGTATTACCCTGTCGTCCTAAGTAAATTTGCATGTGCCACCGCTAAAAACTTCTAAAAAAATATCCTTTTTGTGTGCCTAGATCGTTCATGGAACGACAGAAGGTGGTCGGTATCTTCCATGCTAAGCGGGTTATTCTCAGGCCGAGTGTTTATTCACTCACCATCGCATGAGAAAAGGGCGGTAATAGGGATGCCCAGTCCCAAACTGCAAACAGAAAAAGATTTAATCTCTCAAATAATCAAACAAAAACTCCGGATGGAGTCAAAACCTTTACTTGTTATCGCTTGGGAACCGCCACTAGCTTGTTTAGCATGAGAGATATTGATAACTGATGGTCGTGAAGTAAATGAAAAGGGTGCATGTCTCAAAATATCATTTATCTCTGTTTTAGAAACTTGAGCTCTGGCACCTCTGCAAATCACGGCTTCCCACTGCGAAGGGACTATCTGTTTACTTTTATGTTGTGTCATCACCTTCTAAAACAAGCTTTAGAACCTGAGAGCACAACGGTCATGACATATGCATTGTGTGTAGCTAATGTTGGGTGCATCATGACTGGATCTTTTTGATGTCTACTACACAACGTTCTTCTTGCAGACATTGTTGGGCCTCCAAGTGCAGATGTTTGTAGGACAGTAGCAAATTTCCATCAAGTGGATGACTTAAGGTTTATCAATCCGTGGGAGGCGTAGGATGAAGATGGTCTCTCTCAAACAACCCTGCAACCAAATAACAAAGAGTCTCTTGTGTCCCCAACACACCTAGGGTAAATTTCATAGGTGCACTAGTTCAGCGAAGAGATGGTGATACAAGTGCAATATGGATGGTAGATATAGGTTTTGTAATCTGAAAATACAAAAACAGCAAAGTAACTAATGATAAAAGTGACCACAAACGGTATTGCAATGCTTCGAAACAAGGCCTAGGGTTCATACTTTCACTAGTGCAAGTTCTCTCAACAATAATAACATACTTGGATCATATAACAATCCCTCAACATGCAACAAACAGTCATTCTAAAGTCACTAATAGCAGAGAACAAACGAAGAGATTATTTTAGGATACGAAACCACCTCAAAGTTATTCTTTCTGATCGATCTATTCAAGACTCCGTAGTAAAATAACACGAAGCTATTCTTTCCATTTGATCTATCCTAGAGTTCGTACTAGAAGAACACCTTAAGACACAAATCAACCAAAACCCTAATGTCACCTAGATACTCCAATGTCACCTCAAGTATCTGTGGGTATGATTATACGATATGTATCACATAATCTTAGATTCATCTATTCAACCAACATAAAGAACTTCAAAGAGTGCCCCAAAGTTTCTACCGGAGAGTCAAGACGAAAACGTGTGCCAACCCTATGCACAAGTTAATGAGGTCAGGGAACTCGCAAGTTGATCACCAAAACATACATCAAGTGGATCATGTTAATATCCCATTGTCACCACAGATAAGCACATGCAATACATACATCAAGTGTTCTCAAATCCTTAAAGACTCAATCTGATAAGATAACTTCAAAGGGAAAACTCAATCCATTACAAGAGAGTAGAGGGGGAGAAACCTCATAACATCCAACTATAATAGAAAAGCTCGCGATACATCAAGATCGTGCCAAATCAAGAACACGAGAGAGAGATCAAACACATAGCTACTGGTACATACCCTCAGCCCCGAGGGTGAACTACTCCCTCCTCGTCATGGAGAGCGCTGGGATGATGAAGATGGCCACCGGAGAGGGATTCCCCCTCCAGCAGGGTGCCGGAATAGGATCCCAATTGGTTTTTGGTGGCTACAGAGGCTTGCGGCGACGGAACTCCCGATCTAGGTTATTTTCTAGAGGTTTCTGTATTTATAAGAATTTTTGGCATAGGGAACAAGTCAGGGGGGTCCCCGAGTCGTCCACGAGATAGGGCGGCGCGCCCGGGGGGATAGGGCGCGCCCACCACCCTTGTGGATGGCCCGGGACTCTTCTGGCCCAACTCTTTTACTCCAGGGGCTTCTTTTGGTCCATAAAAAATCATCAAAAATTGGCATGTCAATTGGACTCCATTTGGTATTCCTTTTCTCTAAAACTCAAAAACAAGAAGAAAAACAGAAACTGGCACTGGGCTCTAAGTTAATAGGTTAGTCCCAAAAATCATATAAAATAGCATATAAATGCATATAAAACAACCAAGATGGATAATATAATAGCATGGAACAATCAAAAATTATAGATACGTTGGAGACGTGTCAAGCATCCCCAAGCTTAATTCATGCTCGTCCTCGAGTAGGTAAATGATAAAAACAGAATTTTTGATGTGGAATGCTACCTAACATATTTATCCATGTAATTCTCTTTATTGTGGCAAGAATATTCCGATCCGAAAGATTCAAGACAAAAGTTTAATATTGACATAAAAATAATAATACTTCAAGCATACTAAGAAAGTAATCATGTATTCTTAAAATAACATGGCCAAAGAAAGCTATCCCTACAAAACCATATAGTCTGGCTATGCTCTGTCTTCATCACACAAAATATTTAAATCATGCACAACCCCGATGACAAGCCAAGCAATTGTTTCATACTTTTGATGTTCTCAAACTTTTTCAATCTTCACGCAATATATGAGCATGAGCCATGGACATAGCACTATAGGTGGAATAGAATGGTGATTGTGGAGAAGAAAAAAAAGGAGAAGATAGTCTCACATCAACTAGGCGTATCAACAGGCTATGGAGATGCCCATCAATAGATATCAATGTGAGTGAGTAGGGATTGCCATGCAACAGATGCACTAGAGCTATAAAGTGTATGAAAGCTCAAAAAGAAACAAAGTGGGTGTGCATCCAACTCGCTTGTTGACGAAGACCTAGGGCATTTTGAGGAAGCCCGTCATTGGAATATACAAGCCAAGTTCTATAATGAAAGATTTCGACTAGTATATGAAAGTGACAACATAGGAGACTCTCTATCACGAAGATCATGGTGCTACTTTGAAGCAAAAGTGTGGTAAAAGGATGGTAGCATTGCCCCTTCTCTCTTTTTGTCTCATTTTTTTGTTTTTTGGCCTTCTCTTTTTATGGCCTCTTTTTTTATTTCATCGGGAGTCTTGTAACGCCCTCGATGCGGCTATATCTCCCACGTGTCGGAGCACGACTTAGAGGCATAACCGCATTGAAAGCAATGTCGCAAGTGAGGTAATCTTCACACAACTCATGTAATACATAAGGGAAAGAGATACATAGTTGGCTTACAATCGCCACTTCACACAATACATGAGTATAACATTACATCGTCTAGATACACACAAGTTCCGACTACGGAACCAAAATGAAAGAAGACTACCCCAAATGCTACACAGATCCCCGATCGTCCCAACTGGGCTCCACTACTGATCAGCTGAAACGAAACAACACTACGAACAAGGTCTTCATCGAGCTCCTCCTTGAGCTCGGTTGCGTCACCTGCACGGTTTCATCGCCACCTGCAAACTGGTTTTGGAAGTATCTATGAGTCACAGGGACTCAGCAATCTCACACCCTCGTGATCAAGACTATTTAAGCTTATAGGTAGGGTAAAGGTATGAGGTGGAGCTGCAGCAAGCGACTAGTATATATGGTGGCTAACATACGCAAATGAGAGCGAGAAAAGAAGGCAAAGCACGTTCGAGAAACTATGATCAAGAAGTGATCCTAGAACAACCTACGTCAAGCATAACTCCAACACCGTGTTCACTTCCCGGACTCCGCCGAGAAGAGACCATCACGGCTACACACGCGGTTGATGCATTTTAATTAAGTTAAGCTTCAGGTTCTCTACAACCGGACATTAACAAATTCCCCTCTGCCCATAACCGCGGGCACGGCTTTTGAAAGTTCAAATCCCTGCAGGGGAGTCCCAACTTAGCCCATCACAAGCTCTCACGGTCAACGAAGGATATTCCTTCTCCCAAGACAATCCGATCAGACTCGGCATCCCGGTTACAAGACATCCTCGACAATGGTAAAACAAGTCCAGCAAGACCACCCGCTGTGACGACAAATCCTGATAGGAGCTGCACATATCTCGTTCTCAGGGCACACCAGATAAGCTAAGCGTACGGGAGCCAATGTAACCCAACTTGCCAAGGGACGGCCCCGCATGGTGCTCTGGGTTGGAGCAACACTTAGAGAAGCACTTTCCTGGGGGTTTAAATAAAGCTGGCCCTTGGGCAGGCCTACCCAAGGGAAAGAAAAGGCTAGGTGGCAAATGGTAAAACCAATGTTGGGCCTTGCTGGAGGAGTTTTACTCAAGGCGAACTGTCAAGGGGTTCCCATTATAAACCAACCGTGTAAGGAACGCAAAATCCGGGAACATAACACCGATATGACGGAAAACTAGGGCGGCAAGAGTGGAACAAAACACCAGGCATAAGGCCGAGCCTTCCACCCTTTACCAAGTATATATATGCATTAATATAATAAGAGATATTGTGATATCCCAACAAATATATCCATGTTCCAAACATGGAACAAGCTCCAATCTTCACCTGCAACTAACAACGCTATAAGAGGGGCTGAGCAAAGCGGTAACATAGCCAAACAACGGTTTGCTAGGACAAGGTGGGTTAGAGTCTTGGCTTAACAATATGGGAGGCGTGATATAGCAAGTGGTAGGTATCGCAGCATAGGCATAGCAAAAGAGCGAGCATCTAGCAAGCAAAGATTGAAGTGATTTCGAGGGTATGGTCATCTTGCCTGCAAAGTTCTCAGAGTTGGCTTGATCCTCGTACGCGTACTCAACGGGCTCCTCGATCACATACTCGTCTCCCGGCTCTACCAAAGCAAGAACACAAGCAAAGGGAGACACAATCAACCATGTGCAGTGCTCGAACAACATGATGCAAACATGGTATGATATGCGGGATGCGGTATGCGACGCATATGCATGATTTGGAAAGGAATGATTGAACCTGGCCTCAACATGGAAAACCAAGAGTGCCACTGGAAAGGTGAGTTGATTTCGGTCGAAATCGATATAAATATCACCGAAATCGGATGCACGGTTTGGAAATGGCAAGCAAAACAAATATGACACCGGTCTGCAATTAACAGCAAGTGGCCATCTAAATGCATCAAGAACAACATGATACAGCACTCCAACATAGCAACAAAATACATGGCAGGGATCCACTCAAGATGCTTAACAAAAGATGAACACTGAGCTATGGCTAATTCACTCAATAGCAAGCTCAAACAAGAATGGCAAAAGAGCAAAAGATAATAGGTTTCAGACTTGGAGAAATTAACAGCATGTCAGGAATTTAACACCAGGAAGCAATGTTTAGAGCAAGATAACTACATGCTACAGGAACATATCATGACCAATCAAGGCATGACATGAAGCTACTCGAAGCATACAACAAAAGACCCTTAGTGACCATGAGCCAAAAGGGATCAGAAAATACAATTGCAACCACGTGAACATAGCAATTAACTTAACAGATTCAGACTTAGCAGAAAACTGGAACATGGCAAAACAGATAACATGTAGGCATGTTTACGAGCTCGATGCGCTCACCACAAAGCATGGCATGATAATCTAAGCATACACCCAACAAGTAGACATGGCATAGAAGCTAGACATGGCAAGAACAGCAACATAGCATGCACGGATTAACAACAACAAGGTTAGCAAAATTGCTAAACATGTTAACAATCTGCAAGGAATATTTTATAGCAAAAGTAGAGCTCAATTGACTCAAGCTAGAGTGCTCCATAATTGCAAACAAAGACACGGATGGATAGAGCACCACAATATCTACAAAACATCCTTACTGATCATGCTCAAAAGAGGCACAGATCACTAGGAAACAACATGAACACATGGCATAAAAATAATGACAGGGCAAGGGCTTAGTGAAATTCTAAGTCCCTAAAATCAGCATCATTGAGTAAGCTACTTTGCATGCTTGTGCTAGTCACCACAAATTTCACAAAAAACATGGCATACACCCCTGTAAATATAGCATGGCATACTTCAAAACACATGTAGAGCTCAGGATCATAGCATGCACACATTAATCATGGCAAAAATGACAAAAGTGCATTTGCTGAAACAGATCTGAAACTATCATCACATAGCCCTCTTCCAACAGCATTTCAGGCATCAATATGAGCTCAAAAGAAAATGCTGCTATGAGATGAAATGCTATACTCATCGAGACAAACATTTCGATATGCTACACGCACGAATCGGAGCAACCGCGATGAAGTTATGATGCAATGAAAAATGCATAAAATTACTGGGACTTAGGCAAAATTTAGACCTCTCCGAGAAAGTCAACCCGGGACGGAGATGTGCGGGACGGAGGGATCCGGATCTGGACGGGGGCGTTTGGATCGGGGGAGTGGTGGATCTCATCCCGATCCGGGTCAACACCAGCTCCGGCGACCCTAGAGCTCCAGTGATTGCCGGAGAGGGCGGAGGAGGCACGGAGAGACATCGGGGAGGCCGGGGACAAACGGGCGGCGTGAGATCTGGCCGGACTCCACCGGATCCGGGCCGGAGGAGACCAGCGTGGGGTGGCAGAGATGGTGGCCGGCGAGGTCGAGAGGCGGCGCCGGCGAGGAAGGTCGGCGGCGGAGCGGCATCGGCAAGGTGCGCGAGGCCGGCACTCGGGTGCGGTTGGCGGTGGCGGGATCTGGGAGAGCGGCGGAGCATGGCCCGGAGGCGGCGCCCGAGAAAAACGGCGGCGAGGGAGGCGAGGCGGTCCAGCGGCCGCGGCGAGGTTGCCGGCGGTGAGATAGCGGGGCGGCGCGGCACTCCGAGGGGAGCGGGAGGCGGCAGCATGGATCTGGGCCTGCGCGGGCCCCGGATGGGCTCCGCGGGCCGGCGGCGGTGGAACGGCGGCGGTGGACAGGTGGCAGCGCAGGATTGGTCCGGCGCGGCGGCGCGGACATGTCCGGGCGCAGAGATATTTGTCCGGTGGCGCGAGGTAGAGGAAAGCTAGGGTTAGACCGCGAATTTCGGAGGGGCTCACAAATTTATAGGTAGAGGGAGCTAGGAAGCTCCAAATGAGGTGCGGTTTGCGGCCACACGATCGTGATCGAACGGCCTAAGTGATGGAGGAGGTTTAGGTGGGTTTTGGGCCACTTTGGAGGGGTGTTGGGCTGCAACACACACGAGGCCTTTACGATCCCTCGGTTAAACGTTGGAGTATCAAACGAAGTCCAAAAGGCACGAAACATAACAGGCAGTCTACCGGTAGTAAACCAAGGCCGCATGACAAGTCTCGGTCCAATCCGAAAACGTTCAACACCCACACACGAAAAGAGGTAGAAAGGGACACCGGAGGGCATAGGAGCGCAGGAATGCAAAACGGACAACGGGGAAAATGCTCGGATGCATGAGACGAACATGTATGCAAATGAAATGCACATGATGACATGATATGAAATGCATGACACGCCAGCAATGACAAGGCAACAATAGCGAATAACTGGAAGACACCTGGCACATCGGTCTCGGGGCATCACAACACTCCACCACTACGAGAGGATCTCGTCCCGAGATCTAGAATGGCACCGGAAGGAAAACAGAAGATAAAGAGAAGAGGTAAAGCTAAGTTGCTCCTTTGACAAACGAGTGAAACCAAAGAACCTTGAAAAGGTTAAGCCATTTTGAGAAAGAAAACAACGAAGATGCACAAAGTTGAAAACACTCCTTTAGGAAAGAGGAACAAGGAACATTACTAGAACCTTGTAGGTTGAAAGACATAAGAATAAAGGTTGCAATGAACAAGAAGCACATGCAAGCACTCTGGTTGAAAGAAGAAGCACATGGAACGATAGAGATCAAATACGACAACACTCCGGTTGGAAATGGAAGGAATTGAACATGATCTTGACAAGATGAGAGGATACTTGAAAAGAGGACGTGACACTTCGGTTAAAAGATAAGCATGAAAAAATCATGATCTTCACAATTCGAGATGATGACTGGAAAGAGCAATATCACAAAGCCTCCGGAAGAAAAGAAAGAATGGAATGGAAAGAATGGAGGAGTAAACAATATCTTCTACCCCAAATGAGCTTGAAAGCAGCTTTAGGAGAAGGGTCGAACGGAGTTGTTGGAAAACCAACAATGAAAGGATAAGCTTGATGTGGACTTATGGAAGACATTTCAAAACTATGAGGTGAAACTCCGCCACTAGCAGAAACAACAGATTGAATTGACATAAACAAGGAGACGAGAAACTTATTTCACAGGGAGGATAAATGAAGAACTTGGGTCATTTATGAGCACCATAATTAGCAACAATCCTTAGGTAAGGCTTTAGGTGAAACATGACACGAGATAACTCCAACGAAGATATTGATGGATTGAGAAGAGCTCATGCTCGAAGAAATTGATAGGTTTAACTATCTCATTCTGGACAACTTATGAATCATGAAACATGGAGGAAAAATTGTCAAGAAAGACATAACACCACCTGAAAAAGATAAGATAGAAAGAATTGCACTTTGGAATGCAAAATGAAAAGTACTTGAGCTCCTTTGAAAAGAATCTTGATGAATACTTCGAGAAGGAATTAAATCCTTTATGAACCATCATGTAGAACCTCCATGAAGAACTCCGGTAACAAAATGATGATAAAAAGAAAGAGAAGTTGACAACACAAGGTGAAACCTTGTAATGATTTAGATGGATCTCCGTGATGACATAATTGCGAGATCTTGGAACTCCGGGAGAAGAAAAGATGAATCAAGTGAAACCGAGAATTTGATGAGCCTCCGGAATAAGGAATTAAACATTTGAGTGAATCAAGAATAAGAATTATGTTATGCTAATCCTTCACCAATTTAGATTGATAACAAGCAACGGATTTGGCATACTATTTATTCTCGTAGAAAGGATTAAGATAGATATAGCACAAAACTTGAGAAGGTCTTCGATGATCCACCAATAAGATTGAAACAACAACTGAATTAATATGATAACCATGGAATAGAATCTTGACTGAACCACTGTAAGAATTGAAAATGAGAGTAGCAAAGGCACAATTCACCGAGAAGAATTGGAAAATGAATGAAGATACTTGACAGAATTTAGATACATGAGAACGAAGAGATCATGAACTGATTATAGGATATATGAACGAAGCACCGGTAAGATTGGAGAATGATAACTGAAAGCTGAGAATGAATAAACCTGAATTGATGGACTCCGGACAATCAAACTGAGAAGACTCTTGAATTGCTCCGGATGAGAGATAAGAATTCTCATAATCGAAACAATTATGAGAGGATAGCCTCGAACTAGAACCACGAATCTCTAAGAGAACGGATAAGATATGGAGGTATAACTCTTCTTCGGTCATCAAGTGTTGAGAATGACGACGAGAAACACCACCAAATTGTTGAGATACTCCGGAATAAAGAGGAATGGAAAAGTTGAACCAATGATGAAAAGAATTTGAAAGATCTTGGAGAAATACATATGACTCATGATGAATCATTCTTACGTCAAACTTCGAAAAGAATGTTGAGGATAGCTCTGGGAAAATAAGAAGAGTCAGGTAAGATCCTGGGAAAAGACCTGTGGGTTAGGGCCCACTCAAAAGATACACTGTTGAACACTTACTTGAAAAGGAGATAGCACCGGTTGAAATAAACGGCTTGAATGAGATAACAACCTCGAAATAGGTTGAACGGATTAGGAATGAAAACACGAATCTTCTGAGATATCTTCAGCACTCCGGAACAATTGAATAGTGAGAGGAGAATTATTATGAGGTGCCCCGGTATGAGAAGGCATTTGAAGCAAGGAAAAGAATATGATCAACACAGAAAACCTGAATTGAATCCACCGGAGAAGAAAAGGAATGACGAATGACGAACTAGAAGCTCCGTTAGAATCTTCATGAGAATCACCTGGTAAGAACATTGACAGAAAAGAATGGAGGGACTTCATAATCATAAGATACATACTTGATAAAGAAATATGAGTCCTTGAAGAAACAAAGGTGGGAGGGTGGGTAAAACAAAAGACAAATTAGGATGGATGAAACAAACACCGTTGAGAAGAATTGATAATTGATCTTACAGATGGGGAGAATGATAGGGTCATCTCGAAGAGAAGCACGCTGGTTGGTAAGAATTGACAAGACAATTTGATCAAGAAGGAATGGTATTCACATCGGAGTATGAGAACACCGTTTAGGAAAGGTATGGAATCAACATTTGACTTCGAAGCAACTCGAATACCACAACTGAAAACAAAACAAAGGATTGGCTTGCAGAATAAGCCGGAACAAACATATGATAGAGATTTCGTCCAAAGTTTTCGTGGTGGGGCCTACACGGGCTCGATCATGTACAAGGCAGTGCACATGACATACGAAGCGTCCCCGAGTTAGCATAGCCAAGGACTCTTTAAGACACAACGAGACCACTGTAAAACCAACCGTGGATAGGCGGACCACTAGACGTCGAACCCCAATTTCATATCATACATCTGTCGGAAAGATATCCTAGGAGCTACTTGAATTCCCACTTATAAACTCCCGAAACTTTCCGGTTATGCAATCAGGTGTTGGGGATACAGGGGAAGCATAGTATCTCACCCAAAACTAACAAATCCTACATCCAGCTGTATCCATCCTTCAACACATAACCAAGAAACCTTTGGAAATCATTTACCTCAACCTTCGAAAAGAATCCGTTATACGAGTTATGGCAATACTCCCGAACTCCCGCCCAAGTACTGGGTGGCGTCGAGGTTATCTCACCAACAACTGCATAAAAGAGATTTTCGATGTCGGCGAAACTCAGGTATTCTAGAATTGCAACGATAAAATTGTGGACAACAACTCGGAGCTCAACTCCCCGGTACACTGCCACAACCCCTAAATGTCAGGAGGCACCAAGAACAATGTTCTCGTCACAAAACCATCGGAACGATTCCAAGATACCGTGTGATCCTAAATTTTTTTTTGTGAAATTTGAGAAGAGAAGAGTCAAAACTCTATGTCAGGATGCCTCACCAGAGCGACGAAGGGGCTGAGGAGTAAAAAGAATCCTACTCTCCGATAAATATAATCCTAAATGACTCAAAACATTTTTCTAGACTCAACAACGCTAGCGATTCGATCAAGCAAGGGGCTCCTAAAGTCGGGGAAGGCTCTGATACCAACTTGTAATGCCCTCGATGCCTCTATATCTCCCACGTGTCGAAGCATGACTTAGAGGCATAACCGCATTGAAAGCAATGTCACAAGTGAGGTAATCTTCACACAACCCATGTAATACAAAGCAATGTCACAAGTGAGGTAATCTTCACACAACCCATGTAATACATAAGGGAAAGAGATACATAGTTGGCTTACAATCGCCACTTCACACAATACATGGATATAACATTACATCATCCAGATACACACAAGGTCCGACTACAGAACCAAAATGAAAGAAGACTACCCCAAATGCTACACAGATCCCCGATCGTCCCAACTGGGCTCCACTACTGATTAGCTGAAATGAAACAACACTACGAACAAGGTCTTCATCGAGCTCCTCCTTGAGCTCGGTTGCGTCACCTGCACGGTTTCATCGGCACCTGCAAACTGGTTTTGGAAGTATCTGTGAGTCACGGGGACTCAGCAATCTCACACCCTCGCGATCAATACTGTTTAATCTTATAGGTAGGGTAAAGGTATGAGGTGGAGCTGCAGCAAGCGACTAGTATATATGGTGGCTAACATACGCAAATGAGAGCGAGAAAAGAAGGCAAAGCACGTTCGAGAAACTATGATCAAGAAGTGATCCTAGAACAACCTACGTCAAGCATAACCCCAACACCGTGTTCACTTCCCAGACTCCGCTGAGAAGAGACCATCACGGCTACACACACGGTTGATGCATTTTAATTAAGTTAAGCTTCAAGTTCTCTACAACCGGACATTAAAAAATTCCCATCTGCCCATAACCGCGGGCACGGCTTTTGAAAGTTCAAATCCCTGCAGGGGAGTCCCAACTTAGCCCATCACAAGCTCTCACGGTCAACGAAGGATATTCCTTCTCCCAAGACAATCCGATCAGACTCGGCATCCCGGTTACAAGACATCCTCGACAATGGTAAAACAAGTCCAGCAAGACCACCCACTGTGCCGACAAATCCCGATAGGAGCTGCACATATCTCGTTCTCAGGGCACACCGGATAAGCTAAGCGTACGGGAGCCAACGTAACCCAAGTTGCCAAGGGACGGCCCCGCACGGTGCTCTGGGTTGGACCAACACTTAGAGAAGCACTGGCCCGGGGGTTTAAATAAAGATGACCCTTGGGCAGGCCTACCCAAGGGAAAGAAAAGGCTAGGTGGCAAATGGTAAAACCAATGTCGGGCCTTGCTGGAGGAGTTTTATTCAAGGCGAACTGTCAAGGGGTTCCCATTATAACCCAACCGTGTAAGGAATGCAAAATCCGGGAACATAACACTGATATGACAAAAAACTAGGGCGGCAAGAGTGGAACAAAACATCAGGCATAAGGCCGAGCCTTCCACCCTTTACCAAGTATATAGATGCATTAATATAATAAGAGATATTGTGATATCCCAACAAATATATCCATGTTCCAAACATGAAACAAGCTCCAATCTTCACCTGCAACTTACAACGCTATAAGAGGGGCTGAGCAAAGCGGTAACATAGCCAAACAACAGTTTGCTAGGACAAGGTGGGTTAGAGGCTTGGCTTAACAATATGGCAGGCATGATATAACAAGTGGTAGGTATCGCAACATAGGCATAGCAAAAGAGCGAGCATCTAGCAAGCAAATATAGAAGTGATTACGAGGGTATGGTCATCTTGCCTGCAAAGATTTCATAGTTGGCTTAATCCTCGTACGCGTACTCAACGGGCTCCTCGATCACATACTCGTCTCCCAGCTCTACCCAAAGCAAGAACACCAGCAAAGGGAGACACAATCAACCACGTGCAATGCTCAAACAACATGATGCAAACATGGTATGATATGCGGGATGTGGTATGCGATGCATATGCATGATTTGGAAAGGAATGATTGAACCTGGCCTCATGTAGCGACCAGACCTCAAACGGTCTGATCTCTGTGCTCAGGTGTCATCCCTGGATCAGTAATGCTGACACCACACAGTACTCAGAGGATTTATAACAGAGTAGCAATCACACACTTATTACATCGAGTGTCTCAATAGAGAATTTATTACAATAAATATGGCTTAAGGCCATCTAATAACTATAACAGCGGAAGGCTTGGAAGATAAGTGAGTCCATCAACTCCAACGGCATCACTTAGTATAGAACCACGACCTTAATCGTCGTCTGAAAAGTCTGCAACTTTAACGTTGCAGCCCGAAACGGGTCAGCACATTGAATATGCTGGCAAAGTAACACATAGAGAGTAATGGAATGAAACAGCTATACTATATGCATATTTTGGCAGGTGGAAAGCTCTATGGTTATAGTTTTGCGTAAAGCCAATTTTTCCCTACTGCAAAGGAATAAATTTTATTTAACTATCATGGTAGTTGTTAAACATTGAGAATGGTTGACAGCATTCTCAATCCCAATTAAGCAACATCATTAAACAAAACCCAACAAAATTAATTTTTAGAGTAACATGATGAGATTCACATGATAATCCAAGTACTAGATACTCAAGCTGTCCATAACCGGGGACACGGCTAACCATGATTAGTTTATACACTCTGCAGAGTTTTGCGCACTTTTCCCCACAAGACTCGATCGCCTCCGTTTGGATTCTCGCACTACATGGTGTTTGAGAAGACAGATGACTGAGACATAGTCTTTCAGAAGCGCTAGCACCTTACGATGGATAGACCGTTACACCTACTTTCCCCTACATCTTCTAGTCTACCCTGTAAGAGTTCGCATGACTTAATCAACTATGATAGAGCCCATAATAGCTTGTGGCTGCACACGGAAGTTTCTAGTATGAAAAATCTCATGATCCCTTTGGGCCTGGGTGGCGGTCCATAAAGAAAAACAGGCAATCCTGGAATACCCAGGTACCTCAATCCACCCAGATGTGTGTTTAAGTTGCCACCTTAGATAAACCATTAATTAACAAACTCACATCTGTCATGGAATTCACTCACCCAATCCACGTCTACTAGCATAGCATAGCAATAGTAAGCAAACGTAGAAGTAACTCCCAAAGGTTTGATAATATAACAGGTAATAGGTACTACCTCAACTACTTCCCATCCCACAATTTAATTAGATCCTAATCATGCAATGTTTGAGTATTCAGACTAATGCATAAAAACTGGGTATGAAAAGGGATGTGATCAAAGTGTTACTTGCCTTGCTGATGATCCGCGAAACCTAGAGATTCGTAGTAACAGGCGGCGCACTCCGGGTATTCTATCGCAGACAAACAAACAAGCATACAATAAGTATTCATCTAATGCACAGGTAAAACTCAAATAAGAGATCTAACCAGAAGGTTCAACTTAAGAACTCCGGTTTGCAAAAAGAATCAAATCAAATGAAGCAACGAAAGTCAAACGGCAAAAGAAACAAGCTTCATTTACTATTCTGGATCTAGGGAAATTTTTACAGTGGCAAAAACTTGTTTAAGTTGGTTAAACGGTTAGAGGGTTTCGAGATGAAACTCCAGGCGCTTGAATCACCTCATTCTGATAAACGAGCGAAAAGTTATACTAAAACGAAAATCGGATCAGGAATCGCGATCAGAAAAATCGCGGATTTAATTCGAGAAAAAAGAAAACGACGAACGTTTGCTAGAACGAACGAACAGACGAACGCTCGCTAACTAAATAAATCAGAAAAACCGATCTATTTAAAAAAACCGAAACTAAAAAAATTAAAACCGCGACTTTTTTTACCTCGGGCGGCAGGTCCAGCGGCGGCGGCGGCTCCGGCGGCGGCTAGGGTTTCGGGCGCGATGGGCTGGGGCGGCTCGGGGCGGCGCTATTTAAAGGCTGCCCCCGGGCGGAGTCCCGCTCGGGTACGGCCCAAAGTCGGTTCGCGTTTTTTTATTAAATTATTCCGCGCAGAAAAACAAATAAAAGAAATACTAAATGGACTCCAAAAATCCCGAAATAAATTTTCCCGGGCTTCTAAAATCAAGCCGCACAAGGTGAACATTTATTTGGGGCCTAAATGAAATTTTGAGAAACGCACATTTTTCCTAAATTCAAATAAAATACCGAAAAACTCCGAAATAAAATCCTATTTGATTTTATTATTAAATCCTCAATATTTCTTTATTTTGGGAAAGTCATTTTATTCCCTCTCTTGTATTTTTGTAATAGAAATAATTGATGATAAAATAATTAAAATCAAATGATCCTATTCTCAAAATTCGAGAAAACTCAAATATGAAAATAACGAAATCCCCAACTCTCTCCATTGGTCCTTTAGTCGCGTGGAATTTCTAGGATCAAAACCAAAAGCAAATAAATTATGATATGCAATGATGAGCTAATGTATAACATTCCAAATTGAAAATTTGGGATGTCACAAACCTACCCCCCTTAAGATGAATCTCGCCCTCGAGATTCGGGTTGGCTAGAAAATAGGTGAGGGTGGTCCTTGAGCAAATCTTCCTCTCGCTCCCAGGTGGCTTCATCCTCCGTATGGTGGCTCCATTGAACCTTGCAAAACTTGATAACCTTGCTGCGGGTGACTCGACTGGCATACTCTAGAATCTTAACTAGTTTCTCCTCATAGGTCAAATCGTTATCCAACTGAATTGCTTCCAATGGCACGGTGTCTCTCAAAGGTATGTTAGCCATCTCCGCGTGACACTTCTTCAACTGAGAAACGTGGAACACATCATGAACTCCTGACGATCCTTCAGGTAATTCCAACTTGTAGGCCACTTCTCCCATACGTTCCAATTCTCGGTATGGTCCTACAAATCGTGGCGCTAACTTTCCCTTAACACCAAAGCGCTTTGTTCCATGAAGTGGAGATACTCGAAGATAAGCTCTATCTCCAACTTCGTAAATTGTCTCCTTGCGTTTAGAATCTGCATAACTCTTCTGTCTGGATTGAGCTACCTTGAGCCTATCGCGAATTAATTTCACCTTCTGTTCAGACTCCTTAATCAAATCAGGTCCAAACAACTGGCAGTCTCCAACTTCAGCCCATGACAACAGTGTTCGGCACCTTCTTCCGTACAAGGCTTCGAAAGGGGCCATCTTTAAACTGGATTGATAACTATTGTTGTAAGATAATTCTGCATATGGCAAATTGTCGTCCCAACTAGATCCATAATCTAGCGCACAAGCTCTCAGCATGTCCTCCAAAATCTGATTGACTCTCTCGGTCTTTCGATCTGTCTGTGGATGAAAAGTTGTGCTGAACTCTAGCCTGGTACCCAAAGTTTTGTGCAACTGATTCCAGAACTTTGAGGTAAATTGGGTTCCTCTATCTGATACTATGCTCCTTGGAACTCCATGTAAGCATACAATCCTGGTCATGTATATCTTTGCCAACTTAGCACTGGTGTAAGTGGTCTTTACCGGGATGAAATGAGCTACTTTCGTCAACCGATCAACTACAACCCAAATCGAGTCATAGCTAGAACGAGTCCTGGGTAATCCCGTGATAAAATCCATGCCTAACTTATCCCACTTCCATTCGGGTATCGGCAATGGTTGTAGCAATCCTGCTGGCTTCTGATGCTCTACCTTTACTCTCTGACACACATCACAAACTGCTACATAATCCGCAATATCTTTCTTCATTCCTGTCCACCAGAAAATATTGTTCAAATCCAAATACATCTTGGTATTTCCTGGGTGAATCGAATATGGTGAATCGTGTGCCTCTTGCAGAATCAACTTCCTGATCTCCGGGTCATTGGGCACATAAACACGGTCTTCAAACCATAGGGTGTCGTGCTCATTCTCACGAAATCCTTTAGCCTTTCCTTCGCTTGTTTTCTCCTTTATAGAGGCAATCTCCTTGTCAGTCTTCTGAGATTCTCTGATTCTATCCATCAAAGTTGACTGAATCTCCAATGCTGCTACATAGCCTCTCGGAACTATTTCCAAACATAGCTCACGAAGGTTTTCGGCTAACTCCCTTGGTATTTCTCCCGTCATTAGTGTATTGACATGGCTTTTGCGACTCAATGCGTCAGCTACTACATTAGCCTTTCCGGGATGGTAATGCAATCTCATATCATAATCCTTGATGAGCTCCAACCATCTCCTTTGTCTGAGGTTCAACTCCTTCTGCGTGAAAATGTACTTCAAACTCTTGTGATCCGTGTACACCTCACAATGATTTCCAATGAGGAAATGTCTCCAAGTCTTCAGTGCATGCACTACGCTGCTAACTCCAAATCATGCGTAGCATAATTCAACTCATGAGGCTTATGCTGTCTTGAGGCATATGAAACAACTCTCCCTTCCTGCATAAGCACTGCTCCAAGTCCTCGACGTGAAGCATCGCAGTACACCTCATAATCCTTGGTCTGGTCTGGCAAAATCAACACTGGTGAAGTAACCAAGCGTTTCTTCAACTCCTGGAAACTAGCCTGACATTCCAGTCCATTTGAACTTGGTATCCTTCTTTAACAGTTCAGTCATAGGCTTCGCAATCTTTGAGAAATTCTCAATGAATCTCCGGTAGTATCCTGCGAGTCCAAGAAAACTCCGGATCTCTCCAACTGTTGTTGGCGCTTCCCAATTTGTCACAGTGTCAACCTTAGTGGGATCTACTGCTATACCTTCTCCGGATATAACGTGTCCGAGGAATCCTACTTCCTTCAACCAAAACTCACATTTGCTGAACTTGGCATACAACTGATGTTCTCTGAGCTTCTCAAGTACCAATCGCAAATGCTCCTTATGCTCCTCTTCACTTTTCGAGTAAACCAGAATATCATCAATGAACACCACGACGAACTTATCCAAGAACTCCATAAACACTTTGTTCATCATGTTCATAAAATAGGCAGGTGCGTTAGTCAGACCAAATGACATAACGGTATACTCGTACAGCCCATACCTGGTGGTAAAAGCTGTCTTAGGTATATCCTGTTCTCGAATCTTCAACTGGTGGTATCCTGATCACAGATCGATCTTGGAAAATACCTTAGCTCCTTACAATCGATCAAACAGATCATTGATCATTGGTAGTGGGTACTTGTTCTTGATCGTTACTTCATTCAACCCACGATAGTCAACAACCGTCCTTAACGATCCATCCTTTTTCTCCACTAGAAGTACTGGTGATCCCCAAGGCGACGAACTTGGGCGAATGTAACCTTTATCCAGTAACTCCTTAATCTGCTTCTTAATTTCCACCGAATCCTCTGCAGGCATCCTGTATGGTCTCTTTGATATTGGCCCTATGCCTGGCAATAGCTCAATCAAAAACTCAATATCTCTATCCGGTGGCATGCCTAGCAACTCTTCTGGAAATACTTCAGGGAAATCCCTTACCACTGGTACTTCCTCCTGCACAACTCCTGTTAAACAATTTACTTGAGTCCTATTTAGCGCATGCCGGGATACATACTTGATCCTTCTTCCTTTTGGCGTCGTAAGCAAAATTGTCTTACTGGCGCAATCGATGTTTCCTCCGTACATCGACAGCCTATCCATACCCAGAATTACATCCAATCCTTGTGATTCCAAAATGATTAAATCCGAGGGAAACACATGCCTACCTATACTCAATGGCACTTGAAAACATCCTTGACTGGCCATATACTCCGCTCCTGGTGAGCTTACTAGCATAGGTGTTCTAAGAACCTTAGTGGGCAGGTTATACTTATCCACAAATCCCCTTGATATGTATGAATGCGATGCACCAATATCAAAAAGAACGAGTGCAGTAAATGACTTAACCAAAAACTTACCGATTACGGCATCCGATTGCTCTTCAACTTCCTCCATGTTAATGTGGTTCACCTGTCCCCTGTTGAAAGGGTTCGGCTTGTTACCAGAGCTTCCATTGCCATTTTGGCCTTCAGGACATTCATTGGCATAATGTCCGGTCTTCTGACACTTAAAGCAAGTGACTTGGCTCAGGTCTTCCTTGGCTGGGGTTGATGGGTTGGTACGGTTCTAGCCGTTGCTTCCTCCATTGCCATTACCATTCTTGGTGCCGTTGTGATTGTGCGAGCTACCTCCTCCATGGGTATGCTGAAAATGTCCTCCCGGTCTAGGTGTAAAATGTGGCTTCTGCTGAGCTCCATAATTGTACTTCCCTTGTCCATACTTCCTCTTGCGATTTTCAATTTGCTGCTGCTTGCCTTCAATCATAAGAGCATGGTCTACCAACTCCTGGTAGTTGTTGAAGGTTTCTACCATCAACTGCATGCTCAACTCATCATTTGGTCCTTCCAGAAACTTCTCCTGCTTAGCTGCATCCGTAGCAACGTCATCTGGGGCATAACGTGCTAATTTACTAAAGTCCTCCACATACTGGCCAACTGTCCATCCTCCTTGGCGCAAGTTGCGAAACTCACGCTTCTTCATGGCCATAGCTCCTGCTGAAACATGGGCAGTTCGAAAAGCCTGCTGAAACTGGTCCCATGTGACAGTGTCGACAGGGAAAGTGGCTGTGAAATTCTCCCACCATGATGTTGCGGGTCCTTCAAGCTGATGTGCGGCAAACTTCACCTTCTCCGCATCTGTGCATCCTGCTGCGGTCAACTCTCTAGCTGTCTTGCGGAGCCAATCATCTGCTACTATCGGCTCGGTGCTACTGGAAAACACCGGTGGATTCAGCCTAAGAAAACGGGCTAAGTGATCAACAGGTGGTGGTGGTGGATTGTTGTTGTTGTTCCCCTGATTCTGATTCTGGACTAGCAACTGCATCAATGTGTTCTGCTGCTGGATCAACCGGGTGAGCTCCGGTGGAAAGGTAAATCCGGGGGCACGTCTCGGAGGCATCTGAGGGTTTAGAAAAGATGAGATTTAAGAATAGAGGGGTCTAAAGAGAAAACACCACCCATATGCACATGATGCAAAAGCAAACAATTCACTTCATTCAATCAAACAAGGGCATACAATCGATCTAACTATCGCAAAAGTGCTCGGACTACTGTATTTACATGGTGGACTACTACAACTGATGAGGTGATCTACTAGAAATATTCTTTGGTTTGCAGACTCCATGATATCTGCTCCGGCTTCATCAACATAGTCATCATCGCTATCATCTGGGCCCGAGTCAGTGTCGTCGATGATGATGATGTAGTCTTCCGGGCGAATCTCCTTGGGTTCTTCGTCTTCATCTACTGGTGTAGGGCCTCCCATAAATATCCCGATCTTCTTGATCAGATCATCATTCTTCTCCACCAATACTTCAATTTCTTCTTCATAATCTTCACGTGTAGCCTTAAGTTCGTCCTCCAGTTCCTTGATTCTTGTCCTTGCCTTCTTCAGGTCTATCATGTCGGCGCACATCTGGTTCTCCTGACGTCGAATGTGCTGGTTTAATTCCTGGATAAAAGCTGCAATTGATCTATCCTTTCTGGTGCTGATCATCTCCCAGTTCTCATCTCGGCGCCCACAAATCTGGTAGATAGTATCCTTGAGATCATTGCGGTAGACTTCTCCAATGCGTCCCATGGCGATGTGAGCTGCCATGCTCTTTCCTAGACTCCAAGTTGGTGCATCAAAAGAAAACTCTATGGGCTCAGTGACTGGCATGAACGTCCTTCCTGGAATTTGAACTTGAATCATCCAGCGCTCTTCTTCAGGTAAAGAGGCGTTGTAGGTTCCGGTGAAGCTTGGTACTCCTATGTTCAGGTATCTCGTGAATTCCTTCAAGTGACGTCCAAAGGGTGTATCGTCATCCGGTTGCGTGAACTTGTTCCTTGCATCCGCCATCCAAAAGAATAGAAAGAGGAGAGGTCAGAAGAGAAGAGAGTGAATAGTGTTCTAGGTCTTTAGCTTAGTGGTCCTGTCCTACAGTCAGTGTGTGCTCTGATACCATCTTTGTAGCGACCAGACCTCAAACGGTCTGATCTCTGTGCTCAGATGTCATCCCTGGATCAGTAATGTTGACACCACACAATACTCAGAGGATTTATAACAGAGTAGCAATCACACACTTATTACATAGAGTGTCTCAATAGAGAATTTATTACAATAAATATGGCTTAAGGCCATCTAATAACTATAACAGCGGAAGGCTTGGAAGATAAGTGAGTCCATCAACTCCAACGGCATCACTGAGTATAGAACCACGACCTAAAACTCCTTAATCATCGTCTGAAAAGTCTGCAACATTAACGTTGCAGCCCGAAACGGGTCAGCACATTGAATATGCTGACAAAGTAACACATAGAGAGTAATGGAATGAAACGGCTATACTATATGCATATTTTGGCTGGTGGAAAGCTCTAGGGTTACAGTTTTGCGTAAAGCCAATTTTTCCCTACTGCAAAGGAATAAATTTTATTTAACTATCATGGTAGTTGTTAAACATTGAGAATGGTTGACAGCATTCTCAATCCCAATTAAGCATCATCATTAAAAAAAACCAACAAAATTAATTTTTAGAGTAACATGATGAGATTCACATGATAATCCAAGTACTAGATACTCAAGCTGTCCATAACCAGGGACACGGCTAACCATGATTAGTTTATACACTCTATAGAGGTTTGCGCACTTTTCCCCACAAGACTCGATCACCTCCGTTTGGTTTCTCGCACTACATGGTGTTTGAGAAGACGGATGACCGAGACATAGTCTTTCAGAAGCGCTAGAACCTTACGATGGATAGACCGTTACACCTACTTCCCCCTACATCTGCTAGTCTACCCTGTAAGAGTTCACATGACTTAATCAACTATGCTAGAGCCCATAATAGCTTATGGCTGCACACGGAAGTTCCTAGTATGAAAAATCTCATGATCCCTTTGGGCCTAGGTGGCAGTCCATAAAGAAAAACAGGCAATCCTGGAATACCCAGGTACCTCAATCCACCCAGATGTGTGTTTAAGTTGCCACCTTAGATAAACCATTAATTAACAAACTCACATTTGTCATGGAATTCACTCACACAATCCACGTCTACTAGCATAGCATAGCAATAGTAAGCAAACGTAGAAGTAACTCCCAAAGGTTTGATAATATAACAGGTAATAGGTACTACCTCAACTACTTCCCATCCCACAATTTAATTAGATCCTAATCATGCAATGTTTGAGGATTGAGAATAATGCATAAAAACTGGGTATGAAACGGGATACGATCAAAGTGTTACTTGCCTTGCTGATGATCCGCGAAACCTAGAGATTCGTAGTAACAGGCGGCGCACTCCGGGTATTCTATCGCAGACAAACAAACAAGCATACAATAAGTATTCATCTAATGCATAGGTAAAACTAAAATAAGAGATCTAACCAGAAGGTTCAACTTAAGAACTCCAGTTTGCAAAAAGAATCAAATCAAATGAAGCAACAAAAGTCAAACGGCAAAAGAAACAAGCTTCGTTTACTATTCTGGATCTAAGGAAATTTTTACAGTGGCAAAAACTTGTTTAAGTTGGTTAAACGGTTAGAGGTTTTCGAGACGAAACTCTGGGCGCTTGAATCGCCTGATTCCGATAAACGAGCGAAAAGTTATACTAAAACGAAAATCGGATCAGGAATCGCAATCAGAAAAATCGCGGATTTAATCCGAGAAAAAAGAAAATGACGAACGTTCGCTAGATCGAACAAACGGACGAACGGACGAACGCTCGCTAATTAAATAAATTGGAAAAACCGATCTATTTAAAAAAAACCGAAACTAAAAAAAAACCGCGACTTTTTTTTACCTTGGTCGGTGGGTCCAGCGGCGGCGCCTCCGGCGGCGGGTGGCGGCGGCTAGGGTTTCGGGCGCGGTGGGCTGGGGCGGCTCGGGGCGGCGCTATTTAAAGGCTGCCCCGGGCGGAGTCCTGCTCGGGTACGGCCCAAAGTCGGTTCGCGTTTTTTTTATTATTAAATTATTTTGCGCAGAAAAACAAATAAAAGAAATACTAAACGGACTCCAAAAATCCCGAAATAAATTTTCCCGGGCTTCAAAAATCAAGCCGCACAAGGTGAAAATTTATTTGGGGCCTAAATGAAATTTTGAAAAACGCACATTTTTCCTAAATTCAAATAAAATACCGAAAAACTCCGAAATAAAATCCTATTTGATTTTATTATTAAATCCTCAATATTTCTTTATTTTGGGAAAGTCATTTTATTCCCTCTCTCATATTTTTGTAATAGAAATAATTGATAATAAAATAATTAAAATCAAATGATCCTATTCTCAAAATTTGAGAAAACTCAAATATGAAAATAATGAAATCCCCAACTCTCTCCGTGGGTCCTTGAGTTGCGTGGAATTTCTAGGATCAAAACAAAAAGCAAATAAGTTATGATATGCAATGATGAGCTAATGTATAACATTCCAAATTGAAAATTTGGGATGTTACACCTCAACTTTGAAAACCAAGAGTGCCACTGGAAAGGTGAGTTGATTTCGGTCAAAATCGATATAAAGATCACCAGAATCGGATGCACGGTTTGGAAATGGCAAGCAAAACAAATATGGCACCGGTCTGCGACTAACAACAAGTGGCCATCTAAATGCATCAAGAACAACATGATGCAACACTCCAACATAGCAACAAAATACATGGCAGGGATCCACTCAAGATGCTTAACAAAAGATGAACACTGAGCTACGGCTAATTCACTCAATAGCAAGCTCAAACAAGAATGGCAAAAGATAACAGGTTTCGGACTTAGAGAAATTAACAGCATGTCAGGAATTTAACACCAGGAACCAATGTTTAGAGCAAGATAACTACATGCTACAGGAACATATCATGACCAAGCAAGGCATGCATGAAGCTACTCGAACCATACAACAAAAGTCCCTTAGTGACCATGAGCCAAAGGGATTAGAAAATACAATTGCAACCACGTGAACATAGAAATTAACGTTAATAGATTCAGACTTAGCAGAAAACTGGAACATGGCAATACAGATAACATGTAGGCATGTTTACGAGCTCAATGCGCTCACTACAAAGCATGGCATGATAATCTAAGCATACACCCAGCAAGTAGACATGGCATAGAAGCTAGAAATGGCAAGAACAACAACATAGCATGCACGGATTAACAACAACAAGCTTGGAAAAATTGCTAAACATGTTAACAATCTGCCAGGAACATTTTATAGCAAAAGTAGAGCTTGATTGACTCAAGCTAGAGTGCTCCATAATTGCAAACAAAGACATGGATGGATAGAGCACCGCAATATCTACAAAACATCCTTACAGGTCATGCTCAAAAGAGGCACCGGTCATTAGGAAACAACATGAACACATGGCATAAAAATAATGACAGGGCAAGGATTAAGTGAAATTCTAAGTCCCTGAAATCAGCATCATTGAGTAAGCTACTTTGCATGCTTGTGCTAGTCACCACAAAGATCACAAAAATACATGGCATACACCCCTGTAATGATGGCATGGCATACTTCAAAACACATGTAGAGCTCAGGATCATAGCATGTACACATTAATCATGGCAAAAATGACAAAAGTGCATTTGCTGAAACAGA
Source organism: Triticum urartu (assembly GCF_003073215.2). Taxonomy (NCBI): domain Eukaryota; kingdom Viridiplantae; phylum Streptophyta; class Magnoliopsida; order Poales; family Poaceae; genus Triticum; species Triticum urartu. The sequence goes on along the minus strand of NC_053023.1, from coordinate 392,776,219 downwards.
TCTGAAACTATCATCACATAGCCCTCTTCCAACAGCATTTCGGGCATCAAGATGAGCTCAAAAGAAAATGATGCAATGAGATGAAATGATATACTCGTCGAGACGAACATTTCGATATGCTACACACATGAATCGAAGCAACGGTGATGAAGTTATGATGCGATGAAAAAGGCATAAAATTACTGGGACTTGGGCGAAATTTAGACCTCTCCGAGAAAGTCAACCCGGGACGGAGACGTGCGGGGTGGAGGGATCCGGATCTGGACGGGGGTGTTTGGATCAGGGGACTGGTGGATCTCATCCCGATCCGGGTCAACACCAGCTCCGGCGACCCTAGAGCTCTGGTGATCGCCGGAGAGGGCGGAGGAGGGCTGGAGGAGGCGCGGAGAGACGTCGGGGAGGCCGGGGACGAACGGGCGGCGCGAGATCCGGCCGGACTGCACCAGATCCGGGCCGGAGGAGACCAGCGCGGGGTGGCAGAGACGGTGGCCGGCGAGGTCGAGAGGCGGCGCCGGCGAGGAAGGTCGAGAGGCGGCGCCGGCGAGGAAGGTCGGCGGCGGAGCGGCATCGGCAAGGCGCACGAGGCGCGGCGCTCGGGTGCGGTCGGCGGTGGTGGGATCTGGGAGAGCGGCGGAGCATGGCGCGGACGCGGCGCCCGAGACAAACGGCAGCGAGGGAGGCGAGGCGGTCCAGCGGCCGCGACGAGGTCGCCGGCGGTGAGATAGCAGGGCGGCGCGGCACTGTGAGGGGAGCGGGAGGCGGCGGCGCGGATCTGGGCCTGCGCGGGCCCCGGATGGGCTCCGCGGGCCGGCGGCAGTGAAACCGCGGCGGTGGACAGGTGGCAGCGCGGGATTGGTCCGGCGCGGCGGCGCGGACATGTCCGGGCGCGGAGATATTTGTCCGGTGGCGCAAGGTAGAGGAAAGCTAGGGTTAGACCGCGAATTTCGGAGGGGATCACAAATTTATAGATAGAGGGATGTAGGAAGCTCCAAATGAGGTGCGGTTTGCGGCCACGCGATTGTGATCGAATGGCCTAAGTGATGGAGGAGGTTTAGGTGGGTTTTGGACCACTTTGGAGGGGTGTTGGGCTGCAACACACACGAGGTCTTTACGGTCCCTCGGTTAACCGTTGGAGTATCAAACGAAGTCCAAATGGCACGAAAGTTGACAGGCGGTCTACCGGTAGTAAACCAAGGCCGCATGACAAGTCTCGGTCCAATCCGAAAACGTTCAACACCCGCACACGAAAAGAGGTAGAAAGGGACATCGGAGGGCATAGGAGCGCCGGAATGCAAAACGAACAACGGGGAAAATGCTCGGATGCATGAGACGAACATGTATGCAAATGAAATGCACATGATGACATGATATGAAATGCATGACACGCCAGCAATGACAAGGCAACAACAGCGAATAACTGGAAGACACTTGGCACATCGGTCTCGAGGCGTCACAAGTCTCATCCCGACTTGTGGGGGAACCATAGTCTCCATCATCCTTTCCTCATATGGGACAATGCTCTAATAATGATGACCATCACACTTTTATTTACTTACAAGTCAAGAATTACAACTCGATACTTAGAACAAGATATGACTCTATATGAATGCCTCCGCCGGTGTACAGGGATGTGCAATGAATCAAGAGTGACATTTATGAAAGAATTATGAATGGTGGCCTTGCCACAAATACGATGTCAACTACATGATGCAAAGAAATATGACAATAATGATGGTGCGTGTCATAATAAACGAAATGGTGGAAAGTTGCATAGCAATATATCTCGTAATGGATATGGAAATGCCATAATAGGTAGGTATGGTGGCTGTTTTGAGGAAGGTATATGGTGGGTGTAAGGTACCAGCGAAAGTTGCGCGGCACAAGAGAGGCTAGCAATGGTGGAAGAGTGAGAGTACGTATAATCCATGCACTCAACATTAGTCATAAAGAACTCACATACTTATTGCCAAAATCTATTAGTTATCGAAACGAAGTACTACGCGCATGATCCTAGGGTGATAGATTGGTAGGAAAAGACCATCGCTCGTCCCCGACCGCCACTCATAAGGAAGACAATAAAAAATTAAATCATGCTCCGACTTCATCACATAACGGTTCACCATACGTGCAAGCTACGAGAATCACAAACTTTAACACAAGTATTTCTCAAGTTCACAACTACTCACTAGCATGACCCTAATATCACCATGTTCATATCTCAAAACAATCATCAAGTATCAAACTTCTCATAGTTTTCAATGCACTCTATATGAAAGTTTTTATTATACCCATCTTGGATGCCCATCATATTAGGACTAGTTTCATAACCAAAGAAAATTACCATGATGTTTAGGACTCTCAAAATAATATAAGTGAAGCATGAGAGTTCAACAATTTCTTCAAAATAAAACTACTGCCATGCTCTAAAAAGGTATAAGTGAAGCACTAGAGCAAACCACAAACTACTCCAAAAGATATAAGTGAACATCAATGAGTAGTCGAATAATTGTGCGACTATGTGAAGACTCTCTAACATTTAAGAATTTCAGATCTTGGTATTTTATTCAAACAGAAAGAAAAACAAAAGAAAATAAAATGACGCTCCAAGCAAAACACATATCATGTGGTGAATAAAAATATAGCTCCAAGTAAAGTTACCGATGAACGAAGATGAAAGAGGGGATGCCATCTGGGGCATCCCCAAGCTTAGGCTCTTGGTTGTCCTTGAATATTACCTTGGGGTGCCTTGGGCATCCCCAAGCTTAGGCTCTTTCCACTGCTTATTCCATAGTCCATCGAATCTTTACCCAAAACATGAAAACTTCACAACACAAAACTCAACAGAAAACTCGTAAGCTCCGTTAGTATAAGAAAAGAAAATAACCACTTTTGGTACTGTTGTGAACTCATTATTTATTTATATTGGTGTAATATCTACTTTATTCCAACTTCTCTATGGTTCATACCCTCCGATACTACTCATAGATTCATCAAAATAAGCAAACAACACAATGAAAACAGAATCTGTCAAAAACAGAATAGTCTGTAGTAATCTGTAACTCTCGAATACTTCTGTAACTCCAAAAATCCTAATAAATTAGGAGGTCCTATATAATTGTTTTATTGATCTACTTCAGTTGGAATTGGTATTTTATCACTCCCTGGTAAAAAAATGATAATTATTTTCGTGAGCGCAAAAGTTTCTGTTTTTCAGCAGGATCAAATAAACTATTACCATAAACTATCCCAAAGGTCTTACTTGGCACAAACACTAACTAAAACATAACAACACAATCATGACATAAGCTAGATGAATTATTTATTACTAAACAGGAACAAAAATAAAATTGGGTTGCATCCCAACAAGCGCTATCGTTTAACGCCCCTAGCTAGGCATGATGATTTCAATGATGCTCGCATAAAAGATAAGGATCGAAACATAAAGAGAGCACCATGAAGAATATGACTAGAACATTTAAGCCTAACCCACTTCCTATGCATAGGGATTTTGTGAGAAAACAACTTGTGGGTACAAGAATCAACTTGCATAGGAAGGTAAAACAAGGATAACTTCAAGATTTTCAACACATAGAGAGGAAACTTGATATTATTGCAATATGTAAAAGCATATGTTCCTCTATCATAATAATTTTCAGTGTCATCATGATGAATTCAATAATATAACCATCACATAAAGCATTTTGTTTCATGATTCATAAGCATAGATAATTTACTACTCTCCACATAAGCAAAATTCTTCTCATTCGGAATAGTGGGAGCAAACTCAACAAAATAACTATCATGTGAGGCATAATTCAATTGAAAATTAAAATAATGATGACAAGTTTCATGGTTATAATTATTCTTTATAGCATACATGTCATCACAATAATCATCATAGATAGCAACTTTGTTCTCCTAATCAATTGGAACCTTTTCCGAAATAGTGGATTCATCACTAAATAAAGTCATGACCTCTCCAAATCCACTTTCATAATTATCACAATAAGATTCAACACCCTAAAAAATAGTGGGAACATTACTTCCTAAAGTTGACACTCTTCCAAACCCACTTTCATCAATATAATCATCATAAATAGGAGGCATGCTATCATCATAATAAATTTGCTCATCAAAACTGGGGGGACAAAAAATATCATCTTCATCAAACATAGCTTCCCCAAGCTTGTGGCTTTGCATATCACTAGCATCATGGATATTCAAGGAATTCATACTAACAACATTGCAATCATGCTCATCATTCAAATATTTAGTGCCAAGCATTCTAATGCATTCTTCTTCTAGCACTTGAGCACAATTATTGGAATCCTTATTTTCACGAAAGACATTGAAAAGATGAAGCATATGAGGCATCCTTAATTCCATTTTTTGTAATTTTATTTTATAGACTAAACTAGTGATAAAACAAGAAACTAAAAGATTCGATTGCAAGATCTAAAGATATACCTTCAAGCGCTAACCTCCCCGGCAACGGCGCCAAAAAGAGCTTGATGTCTACTACACAACCTTCTTCTTGTAGACATTGTTGGGCCTCCAAGTGCAGAGGTTTGTAGGACAGTAGCAAATTTCCCTCAAGTGGATGACCTAAGGTTTATCAATCCGTGGGAGGCGTAGGATGAAGATGGTCTCTCTCAAACAACCCTGCAACCAAATAACAAAGAGTCTCTTGTGTCCCCAACACACCCAATACAATGGTAAATTGCATAGGTGCACTAGTTCGGCGAAGAGATGGTGATACAAGTGCAATAGGGATGGTAGATATAGGTTTTGTAGTCTGAAAATATAAAAACAGCAAGGTAACTAATGATAAAAGTGAGCACAAACGGTATTGCAATGCTTAGAAACAAGGCCTAGGGTTCATACTTTCACTAGAGCAAGTTCTCTCAACGATAATAACATAATTGGGTCATTTAACAATCCCTCAACATGCAACAAAGAGTCACGCCAAAGTCACTAATAGCGGAGAACAAACGAAGAAATTATTGTAGGGTACGAAACCACCTCAAAGTTATTCTTTCTGATCGATCTATTCAAGAGTCCGTAGTAAAGTAACACGAAGCTTTTCTTTCCGCTCGATCTATCCTAGAGTCCGTACTAGAATAACACCTTAAGAAACAAATCAACCAAAACCCTAATGTCACCTAGATACTCCAATGTCACCTCAAGTATCTGTGGGTATGATTATACGATATCCATCACATAATCTCAGATTCATCTATTCAACCAACACAAAGAACTTCAAAGAGTGACCCAAAGTTTCTACCGGAGAGTCAAGACGAAAACGTGTGCCAACCCCTATGCATAAGTTCACGAGGTCACGGAACTCGCAAGTTGATCTACAAAACATACATCAAGTGGATCACGTGAATATCCCATTGTCACCACAGATAAGCACATGCAAGACATACATCAAGTGTTCTCAAATCCTTAAAGACTCAATCCGATAAGATAACTTCAAAGGGAAAACTCAATCCATTACAAGAGAGTAGAGGGGGAGAAACATCATAAGATCCAACTATAATAGCAAAGCTCGCGATACATCAAGATCGTGCCAAATCAAGAACACGAGAGAGAGAGAGAGATCAAACACATAGTACTGGTACATACCCTCGGTCCCGAGGGTGAACTACTCCCTCCTCTTCGTGGAGAGTGCCGGGATGATGAAGATGGCCATCGGAGAGGGATTCCCCCTCCGGCAGGGTGTCGGAACAGGGCCCCGATTGGTTTTTGGTGGCTATAGAGGCTTACGGTAGCGGAACTCCCGATCTAGTTTATTTTCTGGAGGTTTCTGTATTTATAGAAATTTTTGGCGTTGGGAACAAGTCAGGGGGGGCCCCGAGTCATCCACGAGATAGGGCGGCGTGCCCGCGGGGGTAGGGCGCACCCCCTACAATCGTGGACGGCCCGAGACTCTTCTGGCCCAACTCTTTTACTCCGGGGGCTTCTTTTGGTCCATAAAAAATCATCAAAAATTGGCACGTCAATTGGACTCCGTTTGGTATTCCTTTTCTGTAAAACTCAAAAAACAAGGAAAAACAGAAACTGGCACTGGGCTCTAGGTTAATAGGTTAGTCCCAAAAATCACGTAAAATAGCATATAAATGCATATAAAACATCCAAGATGGATAATATAATAGCATGGAACAATAAAAAATTATAGATACGTTGGAGATGTATCACTTTTCTACCATGAATTACACTGTTTATTCGCTGCTTGGACTTTGGAGGTGCTCTGCATTTATGTTTTGTGGTCTCAGAAAGGGCAAACGAGATACCACTACTGTCATATTATATCATGGTGAAAGTGCAGGTGGTTTTGGTAATTCCTAACAACATATAGTTCATGGAGCTAATGCTATTTCAAGACTAATATTTCTGGAAAGCTCAATGATTGGCATGGCATGGATGAGAAAAGTGGACCCCTCAAAACACTAAGGACAAAAGGATTGGCTCAAGCTCAAAAGCTCAAGACTCTACATTTTCCATTTTAGTGATCCAAGATCACATTGAGTCTATAGGAAAAGCCAATACTATCAAAGAGGGATGAGGTGTTGCTTAATGAGATTCTTGCTCAAAATGCTTAGTGATATGCTCCAAATCCCTCAACTACTTTCTCACATCCACATATGACATAAACCAAAAGTCAAACTTGGCCCCACCGATTCTCCCTATCCGGCGCCACCGAGTTTCAAATGCCATAGCCACTGGCACAAACCCTAGGCAAATCGGTCTCACTGATAGGGATCTCGGTCTCACCGAGATGGGGTTGTAATCTCTCGGTTTCCCTTCGTAACATTTCAGTCTCACAGAGATGAGCGATCGGTCCCACCGAGATTGCAATGTAAACTCTCTGTTTTCCCTTCGTAACGTTTCGGTCTCACCAAAATGAGTGATCGGTCCCACCGAGTTTACCTGACCAACTCTCTGGTTAGCTTATTACCAAAATCGATCTCACCGAGTTTGTGTAATCAATATCACCAAGATTACGTTATGCCCTAACCCTAATCCTATCGGTTCTACCGAGTTGCATGTCGGTCCCACAGAAAACCCTAACGGTCACTAGCTTTGCTGAATCGGTTCGACCGAGTTTAACCATTCGGTCCCACCGAGTTTGGGAAGTTATGTGTAATGGTTAGATTTTGTGTTGAGGCTATATATACCCCTACACCACCTCTTCATTCGTAGAGAGAGCCATCAGAACGAACCTACACTTCTAACTTACTTTTTTCTGAGAGAGAACCACCTACACTTGTGTTGAGACCAAGATATTCCATTCCTACTATATGAATCTTGATCTCTAGCCTTCCCAAGTTGCTTTCCACTCAAATCTTCTTTCCACCAAATCCAAATCCTGTGAGAGAGAGTTGAGTGTTGGGGAGACTATCATTTGAAGCACAAGAGCAAGGAGTTCATCATCAACACACCATTTGTTACTTCTTGGAGAGTGGTGTCTCCTAGATTGGCTAGGTGTCACTTGGGAGCCTCCGACAAGATTGTGGAGTTGAACCAAGGAGTTTGTAAGGGCAAGGAGATCGCCTACTTCGTGAAGATCTACCGCTAGTGAGGCAAGTCCTTCGTGGGCGATGGCCATGGGGGGATAGACAAGGTTGCTTCTTCATGGACCCTTCGTGGGTGGAGCCCTCCGTGGACTCGCGCAACCGTTACCCTTCGTGGGTTGAAGTCTGCATCAACGTGGATGTACGATAGCACCACCTATTGGAACCATGACAAAAACATCCGTGTCTCCAATTGCGTTTGAATCCTCCAAACCCTTCCCTTTACATTCTTGCAAGTTGCATGCTTTACTTTCCGCTGCTCATATACTCTTTGCATGCTTGCTTGAATTGTGTTAATATTGCTTGAGTTGTCCAAAGTTGCTAAAATCTGCCAAGAACTAAAATTGGGAAAAGGCTAGATTTTTATTTGGTCAAGTAGTCTAATAACCCCCCCTCTAGACATACTTTCGATCCTACAAGTGGTATCAGAGCTTTGGTCTCCATTTGCTTTGATTTCCATAGCTTTTGGTGGTCATAGCCTTGGTTTCACAACCTAGGAGAGTATGGCGTCTAGCGAGGGAAATTACCACCGTAGAGGTCCTTACTTTGATGGCACTAATTTTGCTAGTTGGAAGCATAAGATGAAAATTCATATTCTTGGACATAACCCCGCCGCTTGGGCTATTGTGTCTATTGGCTTGCAAGGTGAATTCTTTGATGGGAGAGAACCGAACCGTGAAGCTACCGCGGAAGAATTGAAGATGCTACAATACAATGCTCAAGATATCCTCTTCAACGGATTGTGCCCTGAAGAATTCAACAAAATCAGCCGTCTTGAGAATGCAAAGGAAATCTGGGATACTTTGATTGTTATGCACGAAGGTACCGACTCCGTCAAGGAATCCAAGTTAGATGTGCTTCAAAGTCAACTTGACAAGTTCAAAATGAAGGATGGTGAAGGTATCGCTGAAATGTAATCTAGGCTTGCTCTTATCACAAATGAGATTGACGGCTTAGGAAGTGAAGAGATGACCGACAAATTCATAATCAAGAAGATCCTAAGAGCCTTGGATGGAAAATATGATACCGTATGCACATTGATCCAAATGATGCCAAATTACAAAGATCTCAAGCCAATGGAAGTCATTGGAAGAATTGTTGCTCATGAGATGTCACTCAAGGATAAGGAGGAGCTCCATAACAAGTCAAGTGGTGCTTACAAACCCTCATGTGAAGCTCCCACATCATTAAGTGAGAAACAAACCTTCAATGAAGAATTGAGCCTAATGGTGAAGAACTTCAACAAGTTCTACAAGAGTAGAAGCAAAGAGAGAGGTTCCAAGTCAAGGTCCTACAATGACAAAAGATCTTCTAGTCGAGAGCAAAACTGCTACAATTGTGGAAGACCCGGATACTACTCCAATGAGTGTATGGCCCCTACAAGAGAAGAGAAGATTCTCCCAAAAGAAGAAGTAGAAGAGAAGAATCACCATCGAGGGAGAGAAGGAGTAGGGATGATCGTTATGAACGAAGACCCTCTCGGAGAAGCAAGGATTCGGAAAGGAAGGACAAGTCAACAAGGAGCTACACAAAACGAAGACATCAAGCTCATGTTGGTGAATGGGTATCCGGCTCCGACTCCGACAATCACTCCGACTCTGAATATACTCAAGATGAAGGTGTTGCCAGTCTAGCACTTGTGTCAACCAACTCCTATGACATATTTGATTCACCAAATGAAGGAATTGGAAGATGCTTCATGCCCAAAGGTCCAAAGGTATCACACCCCGAGTATGTTGATTTCAATAGTGATGAAGATGACTTGTTAGGTGATGATGATTTACTTGTTGACAACTCTAGTGATGAATACTATGATGAAACATCAATTAATCATGCTAATCAAGATAAAACGAATGACAATGATAAGGAGAAGATTGAATCTCTAACTAAAGAACTAAACACTCTTAAGTTAGCTCATGAAACTATCTTAGGCGATCATCGAGAACTTTTAAGGACTCATGAGAAATTACGTTTTGAGAAGCTCAATCTTGAGCAAGAGCATGAGTTCTTAAAGGCAATCGATGATGATCTTCGCAAGAAAAGTTCTTCTTACATTGCCAAGCATTTACTCTTATCCACTTACATGCCTCAAGTCAAGTCTAGTAACAAGAACAAGAAGGATTCTTCCTCTAGTAGTAACAATAATCATGCTAAATCCAATATTGTTGCTTCTAGTAGTTCTCTTGATTCCACTAATGATTCTCTTAGCCAAGTTACACTTGAGCAAGAAAATAGCTTATTGAAGGGAATCATAGAGAAAGGTGTTTACAAGAGCCTTGCCGGGAGTAAGCAATTCGAGGAAATTGTACGCAAGAAAGGAATGCACCGGAAGAATCAAGGTATTGGTTTTGAACGAAAGTTCAATGCCAATGGAGTTGAGTGGGAAGAAGATCAATAACCCAAGACAAAGTTTGTTCCTCAACAAGAGAAGTATGATCCTACTTCTTTCAAAGGGACACAAGCTCAAGATGATATTCCACTACAAGACCACAAGGAAAAAGGCAAGGACAAGCTTCAAGAGGAAATTGATGCATTTGAAGAAGCTCCTAAGGCCTTGGTCAAGTGGGTTCCCAATACAACATCAAGTTCCACTTCATCAAGTAAAACTACAACTCCAAGGATTCCCATCAAGATGGTGTGGATCCCGAAGAAGAAGAACTAGAGAGTTCTTGAGGGTGACTCTACCAACATACTTCACTCTTATCATTTTGGTAAGAACAAGTGCAATCAACTTCCACATCTTGCACTAGTTCAAGGAGTCACAAACTCTCTTGTTGGTAAGACAAGGGACAAGGTAACCTAATGCTCTCATAGACATCATCTGGTGTGTGCATCACTCTATGTCTATGGATATCCTTGTTTGTTCCTTGTGGGACTAACCCGTGTAGGTATTGAAAGTGCAACTCACTCCAAAGGATAGCTCCGAATGATCTACATCAACTTAGAGCATCCACATCTTCAACACCTACTATCGTATTTCGAGTTCCGGCAGACCCTTAAGGTTCGAACTCTGGGGTGCGCACGGAGATCTTTCCCCTACTGACTCGCGCTTCTACGGCTCGCAAGAAATCTAGGCTAGAAATAAGAACACACAAAGGACACGAGGTTTATACTAGTTCGGGCCACCGATGTGGTGTAACAAAGAGGTGCCTGGGCCAGGCTTACTTGCTTTGTTCTCGTTCGCCTTGCCCCAGATCCCCTTTCTCGCTCTTCTCCTTCCTGCTCCCGAGATCCTCAAGATCTGTCTCAATCCTTCCCATCCGGCACGCCATGGCGCCTCGCAAGTCCCCAACCGAGGCCTGGCACTCGCCGGCTCTGGATCCCCCGAATTTGTCGGAGAAGAACCTCGCCCTCACGCGCCTGATGACGGTCGCGCAGGGCAGCAAGGGGGCGACTGTGCTCAAGGCCGGCTCCTACCAGCCTGAGGGCAATGGGAGCACCTTCTATACGTTCTTTGTGAGCGCCATCATCGTCAGTCTGGTGCCTCATACAACTTACAAGCACCTCCGAGTTCTTCTTTGCTGTTCTCCGCCAATACAACTTACAAGCTCTGCATCTCCATCCCAACTCTGTTCTTCTCCTGGCGATTTTCGCTTACTATTGCGAGACTCATGTTGGGGTGAAGCCCTCGGTGGCCTTGTTGCCCCACTATTTTTCCCTCTGGGTTTCTCGTGCCCATGTCTCCGCATGCGCGAGCTTTATCGCATACTCCAACTCCAATGCTATCTCGAAGCCTGGGAAGAGAATCGAAGGCTTCCGGAGAAAGTGGGTCATGGTGGACGTCGGGCGCCTCCACCCTCGACTGGTGTTGCCTACGGGGCAGCCCAAGGCCGTTGACGCGTGGTCTCGTGCGGAGCTCGTCGACCCCCGTGCGAAGGCGGTGCTGAAGAGGATGAACGCGGACCTGAGTCCAGGCAACTTGGGGGCAGCGAAGCTGACCGGGGCTACACTCCTGAGGGAGTTCTTGGAGCACTCACTCCCACTGTGGAGGCTTGGGGAAGCGGACGCCGCCCTGCGCCTAAGCTCCAAGGCCCTGACCGACGAGGATCTGGTCGCGGCCCTCCACTCCTTAGTTGGGGGAGACGTGGCGAGCCTGGTGGGCACCCCCGTCCCCCTGTTCCTTCGTGACAACTGGGAGCAAGTGGTGAACTCCATGCCCACCTTCAATGGCGAGGGGCTGGTGCCTGCGGAAGCTCCCGAGGATCTCACGGCGCTGGCGATGGTGGACGTGTCCTCCGGCAGATCCAACGGGAGTGAGAGGGAAGAAGAGGCGGAGGAGGAAGAGTCTGACTCTCAGGCGACTGGCGAGGAGTCAGGGGATTCCTTCCCTCGGCGCAGGTCCCGGGCCCTCCGCTCCATGCCGGACGACGACGAGGCTGGCGCAAGGCGAGGAGGGGAGGGCTCTCCCTTGGTCACAAGGAAGGGCAGGTCGGGGCCGGTTCTCCCAGGGTCTTCTCTGGTCCCCGGGCGGTCTGAGGCCAGCTCCAGCCCTCCTGACGTGCCTTCTGCTTCCGGGCCTCCCAAGGCTGACCCCAGCAGCAGGCTCTCGGGCTTCAAGTTTGGCCGGAAGCTGCTTGAGTCCGCGAATGATGAGCAGTAAGTGCTCGATCCGTGCTTCGCTTGGTTTCTGCCGCCGAGGCTTGACGTCTGCATTCTTTTGCCAGGCCGACACCTGCAGCGAAGAGGTTGAGAGGGGCTTCTGCGGCCCTGCTTGGGGCGAGTCCATTTGCCGGGGTGGCGCCTTCATCTGCTGGGGAAGAAGATGGCGAGGCTCGCGCCTCCCCTGCCCGATCGTCTTCGCGAGGCCAACTAGGACGCTTTGGCGAGGAGTCAGCCCCCGTGGCCCCGCTGACCCTGGAGGCGGCTGTGCTCGATGCTGCAGCCAGGGTAGCCAAGGCCTAGGGGGTTCCTTCCTGCCAAGCTGTGATCACGCTGCCGTCCTCTCCGCCCACTCCACTGGTTCCCATCTCTTCTGATCCCTCTGCCACCGTCCTGGACCGGGTCGCCAATGAACTGAGCCAACTACGATAGGATCTTCTGAGCGCGGACCCTCGCCTAATGGCCGGGCGCCTGGAGCTAGCTTCTGGCTGGGCCCATTCTGCCGCCTCCGTCCGAGCAGCGCTGAGCCAGGCCATGTCGGCCTCCGATGGGGAGAAGCAGGCCGCCAGCCAAGCCAAGGCCACTCGTGATGCTGCCCTGGGCGACGCCGTAGCTGCCTAGGGTTGCTGCAAGGCGCTGGAGGTCAAGCTGGCAAGGCCTGCGCGACGAGCTCTCCAAGGAGGTTCGCGGCCGCCAGGAGAAGGAGAAGGAGATGAAGGCTCGAGAGGCTGCCATCAAGGACCGGGGCGCCAAGCTTGATGACTGCTGCGGCCGGTTGGAGACGCTGGAGTGGTCGCTGAAGGCGGAGAGGACCAAGCTAGACGCCAAGGCGAAGGTGCTGGCCGAGGATCGGGTGGCCTTCGCGCAGCTTGAGAAGAAAGCTCGCGCCACGCTGAAGACGCTTTACGAGGGCGGCTTGGAGGAGTTGTTGGCTGGTGCGGAGGACGGCCCCGCCAAGATGCTTCCCTTCCTGGTCTGTGCGCTTGAAGATGTCACAGACGGCCTCAGCCCCACGGCCGAGGCTGAGGCGCGTGCCCTGTCTTCTGCAGTGCTGACGCGTGTCCTCAGCCACGTCTACCTGCGCGACCCCAACCTCGACTTCGACAGCCTGCTGGAACCCATGAGCGGCGACCTTGCCGACGCTATCGCTAAGGCCGTGAAAGGCCGAGTCAAGGCTTTGCTGGGGAGGTTCCGCGCCTTCAGTACCTTGCCCGAGCGCGGTGCCGCCAGCTCCGCGGCCTCAGGAGGCGGAGTCGCCCAGCGTGACTCCACCACAGGCGGCAGCGCCACTGGAGAGTGATCCCTTCGCGGCTTCTATCCTGTTTTTACTCCTGCAACATGCACCATGCCTCGTGGAGGCGTTTAAACTTGTGTTTGGCGTCGTGAAACAATCTATGGCTTGTAATATTTTCTTTAAATTCCCTGGAATTTTCATTTTCCCCTCCTATTTGCTTGCGCTCTATGTCGGCAGGGCCCGGCCCCGCGCATACCTCAACCGCCGTTAGCCCCGACCGGAAACCAGGACGGGACTAAGGAGTGAGGGGCTACGTGGCAAGTTAGGCTCCTGAGTCGCGATGCTCAGGAGTCCCCCTTGACGCGCGAGCAACAAGTAGGGAAGGGGGAGCAAAGGAGTGGATTGGTCGTTTTGCGTCGGCAGGGCCCGGCCCCGCGCATACCTCAACCGCCGTTAGCCCCGACCGGAAACCAGGACGGGACTAAGGAGTGAGGGGCTACGTGGCAAGTTAGGCTCCTGAGTCGCGATGCTCAGGAGTCCCCCTTGACGCGCGAGCAACAAGTAGGGAAGGGGGAGCAAAGGAGTGGATTGGTCGTTTTGCGTCGGCAGGGCCCGGCCCCGCGCATACCTCAACCGCCGTTAGCCCCGACCGGAAACCAGGACGGGACTAAGGAGTGAGGGGCTACGTGGCAAGTTAGGCTCCTGAGTCGCGATGCTCAGGAGCCCCCCTTGACGTTCAAACGGGTTTTCATACCTTGGCTCCACTCGGGGAGGGGCGCGTGACGACCAGGTCCGAGGCACCTGGCTGCGTGGCGTGCGCTCGGGCATGGCCCGGGCATAGCCCCTGTGTCCAGCCCCCTCGCGCGGCACTCCCGAGGGGAGGCATTGCAATGGTGCCATACACTGAGCTTCAGGCTCCCTGAGATTGGTATGGCCGTGGGCCGCCCTCAGTTGTTTATCACCAGCGTGGAGCATAGCGCTTCCATATGTGTATGGGCATAGCCGCTCCTCGGCAGTGTCATCAGCCAGCGCGGAGCATGGTGCTTCTGCTGGTACATGGGAGGGGGGCTTCCCTCCGGGAGGAGCCCCCGGGGCGTGTACAGCCCCGCCCTGACACGTGGCCGGCACGGTAGGGCTAGGAGAGGTGTATCTGGGCACTCGTTTGCCAGCGCGGGACTCACGAGGCCCTACCTCGAGGCGGGTTATGCCTGGCTCTGGGCCTTTATCAATGGTGTGTTCCTGTAGGGTGGTTAGAATGCAAATGCTCTACGTCCTCAGGTCCCGGCCCTCGAGCGAGCTCAGCCGCCGCTGGTATGACAGGTCGCGATGCCGTGGGTCAAGGCCAGGGGGTGAGGGCTAGAGAGCCAGTAGGGGCCCATGAGTCGCGATGCTCAGGCGCCCCCCTTTTAACATGCAAGCGCTTTGCATGAGAGCGGAAAAGTCCGCGGTAAGCAGTAGATGATGATCATGGGAACCAGATTAAGCGTGGAGGAGCAAATTTATTTCAAGTAGATGCAGGAAAAGCAAATGCCGCTGGGCCAGGCCCGAGCAGCTTGGGAATGATGCAGCCCGAGGGGCGCCCCCAACAAGGTAGGTAAAGTGCGTAAGTAAAACGGATACATGCCGCAGGGACGGACCCACGCGATCTAGGAATGACGCGGCCCTATGGGCTCTCCCAGCTAAAAATGGAACTTGAAAGATGTCACGTGATGCCGTTGAAGATGAAGTGATGCCGTAGAAGTGGGCGACGCGCGGTGAAGACATCGACCCTCATGAGCCCCCAGGCCCAGGAGCCTGGGGAGGCTCCGGGGGCACGGGTAGGTCTTCGAGGGCCATCTCCACCTCCGCCAGGACCGCACAATGCCTGACCTCCTAAGCCTCCAGAATGCTCCTCAGCAGGCGCTGATGAGCGGCGACCGTGTTTTGTAGACCGAAAGGCATGCGAACGTAGCTGTGAGGTGGACCCTCGCAACGCCCCACACGCGAAGGCTAGAGGCGCTCCTGAGACGCGGCTCGGTTGAGCCCTGGCACGTTGATGCAGACACGCAGCCCGCCATCCTCGCCTGGATGTGGGGCCACGGCGGGCAAGCGGCGGCTGCCGCGCATGACTCTCGACTCCTGTAGCTCCTGGGTGTTTCCTGCGATGAACTCCTGAGGGTTTGGTCTTCCTTGCCTCGTACCTTCCTGAGGGAAACATGCCTGGAAGCACCACTCCAAGTGGTGCCCGAGCGCCTCCCTCGTGACCTTGGCGAAGTCGGTGGCTCTCCAAGAAAGAGCCCCCGAGCCCTGCCTGAGGAGGGTGCCGGTCGCGCTTTCCTATGCAACAAAGGGTGGCGCTCCCTGAACGGGCGCGAATCCTGACGCAATGCCTCCGGAGGTGTCTGCCTCCTTATGGCTTGGGCTGGGCGAAGCCTTCTTCTTCTTAAGGGTTGCCTCGGGAAGTCTTCCGCTCCTATGATCCGGGTCTTCGATTGCTGCGGCTTGGAACGCACGCTCAAGTGAACCGCGTCCCTTTCCTCACAGGGTACGGTGATGACTCCACCGCTTCCTGGCATCTTGAGGACATTGTATGTCAGGACCCCGATTCCAAGTCACATCGATCTAGCCGGTAACACCTCATATCACTTTGCGGCCTCACGCACGGTATCCCACTGGTGTCGCCTTACCATGGCCCGGGACCGTTTGCGCCTTTTGGCTCACGTATATGATAGTGTCGCTAGCATCCATATGACAGAGAACCCAGGCCGACATGGCTAGTCGTGAACCCAAAGAGGCACAAACCTATGGACACAGGCATACATGAATCACATCGAGCATGTCGGTCATCAGCGAGTGATTCCGGGCTGTAGCACTAGGCTAACAGGACTCCGGAAAACACCGCGTGACATTTCCCCGAAGGGACAGACATAGGAACGAAGTTAAACACATGCCGGCCAGTCAAGTGTCCTGAACAGTAGTGCTGGGCTAGCAGGACTCCGGTGAACCGGGCTGTAGCGGACTACTATGGCTCGAGGAGCACTAGACTACATTTCCCCATATGAAAGGCTGCCAAGGATAAACAACTAGATTGTCCGATCCCACTCATACCAAGCATTTCAATCATACACACAATATGCCCGATATGAGTACATACAACATGGCATCACAACAAAACTCTACAACTCAAGTACTTTATTTAAAGGCTCCAGAGAGCCATACATAACATGTCATACAGATAGGGGTCACATGACCCAACACTCAAGTCATACAATCATACAAGCACATGCGGAAGCAACTAGTCTGAGTACAGACTCTAGAAAGAAAGAAGGCTTCTCGAAGCCTGTCTATCTACGTAGGGCCCTCCATGGCCAGGATCACCACCTGGGTGGCTAGTCACTCGTCGACGTCAAGATCTACGTAGAACCCATCGGAGGGGGCGGTGTTGTCGTCTTAAAACAGTAATTAAGCAAACATGAGTACAAAGGTACTCAGCAAGTCTTACATCAAAACCTACTATACATGCTTATTCTCAAGAAGGTGGTGGGGATAATGCAGCAAGCCAGCTTTGACTCTTGGCTAAGCTATCCTACGGAACTTCACCAGTAAAATAGTTTTCGCACACGAGTCCACTACTCACCAACACAATACTCCACCAGGGATCCTCCCTCGTCATCCTACGAGAGGGCCATCCTCGGTACTCACACTTATCTTGAGTCTTTTAGTAGTATCCATTAACTTGTCTATGAACTGTATAGGCAACCAAGCAGTCCTTTACCGCGGACGTGGCTATTCGAATAGTTTTATACCCTGCAGGGGTGTACTTCGTCACACATGTTTCCACCACTTAGCGTCTGCACACGACATGTGCTCAGCAGACTTCAAGCGAAAACCGACGTGGGTGTAGACCACGACCTGACTAACCTCACAAGTCTCTAGTCCAGGTTTATCGCCTATTCAGGTTCCATCCGTAAGGAAATCTGGCCGGGGTGTCCTCAACGGCCCCAAACGATGTGTATAGGGTCCCGAGACGCCAAACGGGCGCCCGGCATACCCGGCCATGGTGTATCTACCGCATCATAGCCCACCCCTAGGGTCAGCGC
The DNA here is from genome assembly GCF_003073215.2 of Triticum urartu. Taxonomy (NCBI): domain Eukaryota; kingdom Viridiplantae; phylum Streptophyta; class Magnoliopsida; order Poales; family Poaceae; genus Triticum; species Triticum urartu. Next base: position 392,758,730 of record NC_053023.1, on the reverse strand, counting down.
TACGCACGGCCGCCAACACATGTCCTACAAACACCAGAAACTAGTTGCAACTCCTGGACAGAGGCGAGAGGGGTCAGTAAGTCGAGCGGGGTCATATTTCGGGGCCCAATGTGTGGTAGTAGCTGAATCTTAAATCACGCATACAGATCTCAGTTCTTAGGGGCGGCCTCAATGAAACAACCCACCATGTACTCCTACATGGCCTCTTATCGATTCCTTTACCAAAGGATGTTCAACACATTCCTCACATTACCGACATAAGCATTTCACTCCAGCCCATCACCCAGATGAACCAGACCTGACACAACTCTAAGCATAGCAGGCATAGCAAGGTAGGAATCACATACATGGCTCAATCAACTCCTACACATGCTAGTGGGTTTCATCTAGTTACTGTGGCAATGACAGGTCATGCAGAGGATAAGGGTTCAACTACCGTAGCACACAGCAGTTTGAATCGCGTTGTCTTAATGCAGTAAACAGGAGCAGAAGCGAGAACATGGGTTTGTATCGGAATGATCAATGGTTGCTTGCCTGATGGAGTGGTAGCGGGATACTGCCCTTCAGTTGGATACTCGTGAATATCCTCGGAGGCAGAACCTACCACAGAGAACACATCGGAACACAATCAACACATGACGATATGCAACAATATGATGCATGCTATGACATGGCAATATGATTGTGTCTTGGCCTAATGCAAGCTAAAATAGAAAGGGATGAACTCATTTGAATCAAAGATTCAAATATTAGCTCATTAAACATGGCATTTATAGTGCATTAACTTATTCTGCCTAAACAGCAAGGTAAACTTGTTTTGTCATGCATGAAACCATTACAGATGGATAGATTGAATTTTTCTGATAATTTTTCATATATAAATTATTTCATTTGGAGTTACGGTTGAATTTCTATGAATTTTTGAAGTTTGAACTATTTTCTGGAATTTCCTGTATAAAAATAAATCCAGAAAATGCATTACTGCGTCAGCATTGCATCATGCTGACCTCAGCAGGTCAAAGCCGCTAGCCCAGGTCAAACTTGACTGGTGGGCCCCTTCTGTCAGCCTCTCAGTGCACTAACTACGTTTAGTTAGCCTAATTACTGGGCAGGGCCCACTAGTCAGTGACTATACTAATTAAACTAACTAATTTTAGTTAGAAACTAATCTAGATAATTAGCAGAGGGGGGGCCCACTGGTCATTGACTCAAAGGAGTCAACCTGGGCCCACCTAGGGGTCAAACTGGGTCAACTCGCCGGCGGCTCGACGCCGGCGAGGCCCGAGACGGCGGCGCAGCTCGGAAAACACCCTCCGGCGACCAAATCGACTACGGAGACCACCCGTGCGAAGCCCAGGCTCTCGCGCATCCAATGGAGCAAGTGTGAGGAGCTGGGGTGGAGCGAGCTCGCCGGAATCGAGCTCGTGGCGGCGGCCGGAGTTCGGGCGAGGTCGGTTTTGACGCTACGTTGCACGGGAGGAAGAGCTGGTGGTGGCTACGGGTTCCTGGTGCTGCACTGAGCACGGTGAGGCGCTCCGTTGTGAGCTTGCACGGCTGTGGCCACGGCTGCGCCATGGCCGGCGGCGAGAAGCTCTCGACCGTGGTGGAAAATGGAGCTAGGGGACGACCGCGAGCATGAGAGAAGAGGGGAAAGGAAGAGGAACTCATAGCGGGGTCGGAGAGGGGGTCAGCGGGCTCGGGGACGGGCTGGAGAAGAGGTGCGGTCGCCGGCAATCTCGGATGCCCGAGGTTGAAGACGAGGGCGAAGGCGGCGTTGCAGGGCTTCCGGCGAAGCGTGGCTCGGTGGGGAGGTCGAGGGAGTCGAGGCGGAGCTGATGGGCTCGTCGGAGGGGCGAGGGGAGGTCTCTGGCGGTGACTACGGCGATCGGCAGCGAGGGACGCGGTCGGCCATCGCGGGAGAGGATGAGGGAGACGAGGGGGAGAGTGAGAGAGGATGAGAGGGAGACGTGGGGGTCGCGTGGCGTCCTCTGGGCGTCTCCCGGTGTCGGCAGAAGCAGGAGGTGGGCTTCTTTCTCCTTTTTTTTGATTTAGTTTCTGTTTTCTATTAAACTGCAACTGTTTAGCTTTATTTAAAATACTAGAACATTTCCAAAAATCCTGAAAATAAATGTGGCCTTTGTTTAGATTATTTCCAACAGGAAACATTTACTCCCAGAATTATTTGAGCATTTAAATTATTTTATAGCATTTAAATGCCCAAATTCAAATACTTATGATTTGATTCAATGACCTTCTGTTGACCTAGAAAATTGTGCACCAATTTTGCCAGAGGTTCTAACCTAAGACAAAGAGGGTGAACATTTTAGAAGGCCATTTCAGGTTCATTGAAATTATTTTTAGTAAACCCTAGTTGATTTCAAAAAGGTGCTGGGGGTTCTGCCTTCCCCATTTCAAGTTTTTGATGAAAAGTAAACATGATGCACACTCTAATGCATGGACTAGCTAGGGTGTGACATTGTAGCCATGGTGAGTCACTGCCATGAACTTGGCTAGGGCTGGGTACCCGAGGATGGCGTTGTATGGCAGGCGAATGTGGGCGACGTCGAAGTCAATGAGCTCGGTGCGGTAGTTGTTGCGCTGCCCGATGGTGACTGGCAGGCGAACTTGCCCTATCGGAACGGTGGAACCATCAGTGACTCCTGAGAAAGGCTTGGTCGGCTGGAGCTAATCATACGGCACTTGGAGATTGTCGAACGTCCAACGAACGGGACGTTGAGTCCTGCTCCACCATCAACGAGGGTCTTGGTGACCTGCACATTGCTGATGACTAGGGAGCAAAGCATCGGGAGAACTCCGGCCATTGCCGCGCACTTGAGCTGATCCGCTGAGCTGAACGTGATGGCGCACGCGGACCACCTGAGAGGGCGCGTGGCCTCAAGCTTGGGGAGGACTGCATTCACCTCGCAAGCAAACTGCTTGAAGATGCGCTGTGATGCTGGGGCCTGGGCTCCACCCAAGATGCAAGCGATTGCGCGCGGCTCCTGGAAGCCCCCACCCCCCTCGTCTTGATGTTGGTCTTCGTTCCTTCTTGGTGGTGGCGGTAGAGGAGGGAGGCCTGCGTTGCCGTGCGGGCGATCCTCACGAGGTTGATCCCTCCAGCCTTCCTCGCGAGGCTGGTCCTGCCAGCGATTCTCGCGAGGTCGGTCACGCCACCCTTGGCGAGGGCCACGGTCTTCCCATCGTCCTCCACCTCTTCCTCCTCCTCGGCCATAGCCCCTGTCGTTGTGCTCGGGGCATCGGCCGATACGCCCATCTCACACGGCCCTGAGCTCTTGGCAGTCGTTGGTGTTGTGGGTGTGGAGGTCGTGGTACACGCAGTATTGGCTGCCCTTGGATGACTCAGGCTGGTCTCTAGCTCGCTTGGTGTCTGGTTCCGCTGCGAGCACGGCAGCTCCCTTACGCTTCACGTCCTTGGGCTTGGGCTTTTTCTCTTCTGGGTCGGTAGCCGGGAGCTCGAGGAGGGAGAGGCGTCCTTCCTCAGCCCTGGCGCACTTGGTCACCAAGTTGAACAGCTCCAGGGATGTGCACAGGTTTTCATGGATTGCCAGCTCCTCCTTCATCTTGATGTCGCGCACGCCGTCGGAGAAGGCTGAGATAATGGCTTCCTCAGTCACCCTGGGGATCTTGAGGCGAGCGTTGTTGAAGCGCTGGATGTATTTTTGCAGGGTTTCCCCTGGCTTTTGCTTGATGCGGCGCAGGTCGCTTATGGCCGGGGGCCGGTCGCGAGTGCCCTGGAAGTTGGCGATGAAGCGAGTGCGCATCTCGTCCGAGGAGGAGATCGTGCTGGGAGCAAGGTTCAGGAGCCAGGTGCGGGCGCCGTCCTTGAGCTCCATGGGAAACCAGTTCGCCATGACCTTTTCGTCTCCGTTGGCGGCTTCGATGCCCAGCTCGTAGAGCTGCAGGAATTCCGCGGGGTCCGCCGTGCCATCATAGCGAGGGGGCAGATCAGGCTTGAACTTGCCTGGCCATGTGACGCCGCGTAGCTCGGGGGTGAAGGCGCGGCAGCCTGCTGTGGCCACCGGCGCCCTTTGCTGGTGTTGAGCCTGCTCCTGGTGATTACCACGCGCCGCCACTTGGAGCAGCACGGGGTCTCGGCGTGGAGGCGCAGGGACGCGATCTTGGCGCGCCGGTGCTGGGAGCGCGCGAGCACCTTCTTGGGGACGAGGGATCTCTTGGAAGCTCCCTTCTTGCCGCGCAGGCGCCGGACGTGGAGGGTCTCGCCCTGGGGCTGCGCGCCTTGGAGCCAGGGCGCCTTCTTGGGGAGGAGGTGGAGGAGGCGCCTCCTGATCCTCGCCCCCTGCGTGGAATGGAGGGCGAGGCAGCGGGAGGGACGGCAAAGGAGAGCCCCCTGCGGCACTGACGAGCTTGGTGATGCGGGCTAGCCAGTCCTCGTAGAGGTCGTTGACGGGGCGGTAGTGCAGGAGCTCTCTTGCCAGGAGCAGCGCGGCGTGCGCGTCCGTGGGGGCGCGACGGGCGTGGGATGATGAACTGGCTGGAGTCAGTGACGGGGTTGCGGTGCGGCTCTGCCGCCGCACCGAAGGATGCTGGGACGAGGCCTGCTACTCGTTCCACGCCGAGCCGGTGGCGGCATTGGCGGCAGGCGACGGGGAACGACGAGGACGTCCGCCGACGGGCGCCGTCTGGGCGACGCGGGTGGCGAGAGCAGCCCGGCGCTCGGCGCGAGCCCGACGAGCGTCAGCCATGGACACGACGGAAGATCACACGCGAATAGCGGAAGAAAGATTCCGGCGCAGCCTTACCTGGCGTGCCAAATGTCAGATTTCGGGTTCCGGCAGACCCTTAAGGTTCGAACTCTGGGGTGCGCACGGAGATCTTTCCCCTACCGACTCGCGCTTCTATGGCTCGCAAGAAATCTAGGCTAGAAAGAAGAACACACAAAGGACACGATGTTTATACTGGTTTGGGCCACCGATGTGGTGTAATACCCTACTCCAGTGTGTGGCATGGTGGATTGCCTCAGGGGCTGATGATGAACAATACAGGGGGAAGAACGGCCTCGCGAGAGGTGTTCTTGAGCTGGTGCGGTGTGTTCTACTCGGTCTGGATCTCTCTCTTTCTTTCTCTTCTCTCTTTCTTTCTCTTTCTTTCTCTCTTTTTCTCCCTTGCTCTTTCTCTATGGTGGTTAGTCCTATTTATAGAGGCCCTGGTCCTCTTCCCAAAAAATGAGCGGAAAGGGTGCCAACAATTGGCCATTTTGAAGGGGAACATCTAGTACAAGTTATCCTGACCAAAGGTGGTCTTCGGCTACCGAAAGCACTGGTGATGACGCCGTCTTGGGCTCCACGGTGACCTCCGTCCTGCCGCTTTGCTGGTCTTGGTCTTGTTGCACCGGAATGGTAACCTTTGCCCGATGCCTTGGCCTGCGCTTGCTCCCTTTGCACTGAAGGGGAAACAAGGACACTGCGCAGGCCGGCGCCCGCCTAATCTCGATCGTCATGGCTTGCGTCACGGGCTCCTCGCGATGCACCCCTGCCTTGATCTCTCCGTCTCCTCGCAAGCCTGCCTGATGAGGCTGCTCCAGAGGTAGCCTCCTGTCGTCCGCCCTGTAAGGCTTGGCCCCCTTGCGAGGGTCTTGAGCTTGAGCTGATGAAGCTGGGCCGCACTGGGCCCCCACTCGAGCCAGGCCGTAGGCCGCAGGCAAGCAAGTCTGGGGACCCCCGTTCCTAGAATGCCAACACCTACATGAAGTCATCATCGAAAAAACCCAAGGTTAGTTCATCCCTCTTAGGGGGGATCTCACATCTAGGGGGAGCTTTACTCTAAAAATTGAGCTAAAGCAACTCTAATAGTGTGAACACAACAACGCTTTATGTAAAAGTGGTAACCCCACTTGTGCTTAAACGATGAGTATGACCCATGATCAAATGTTCTCATTTGACTCCTAAGTTAATATACTCATATATAGATGACCTAGTCATCGCCAATTGCTTGATAGATGCTAGAATTGTTTGTGCATGCTTTGCCACATATTTCATCTGTCATTTTATTGTGTGAGCATGTTGGTTGCATAATTTACTCATTCGAGGACATCCACTTGTTGTTTTGATTGATTTGTTTATTTTTCTCTTTCCAAGTGGATGGACAAGAATGCATAAGAACCTTCTCTAGCTATCTATGCTCTTCTCGTCTCAAACTCTATTCATGCGGCATCACAAAGTTTGATCAAGTCAGATTCGAACCACTCTGTGTGAGGAGCACTCGGAGTCCCCGATTCATCATAGACTTAAACTTCCAAAACTTCTTTGTGCATTTCGGTCTGACTGATTCATCCATTTTGGTCATACCGAGATCACTAAGTCGATCTAGGTTTTTAATCTCGGTGCAACCGATTTGAAGTTTTCGGTCACACCGAGTTGCAGTAACTGCTTGCAGTTATGCATCTCGGTGCCACCGAGTTGTTCCACTTGGTCACACCGACAGGGTCGGGCTATATATACCCACGGGCCAAAAATTGGAAAACTTTCCGAACCTCTTCGCCCGCGCTCAGCCTGCTCTGCCTCACTGGGTCTCCGGATCGTCCTCCTCGTCGCCAGCCGCCTCTAGTCGCTGGTCTCCGCCGCCATCAACAAGATCGTCTCCGCCTTTGCCGCCGTAGCAAGTCCATCGCTGAACTAGGGTATGGACTTTATCTTTGTGCTGTTCTCACTCTGATTCCCAAGCACATTGTTTTTCCATGTATCTTTCCACGATTGAGATCACTCTATCCAATAAAAACACTCCGTAGTTTAGTTGTGGATTGAAAATTTAGGGTTAGGTTTCCGCCGAAACCATCTCGGACCGACCGAGTTGTTGAAATCGGTTCCACCGATTTGGCTCAGGCCATTGCACATGTGATTCTCGGTCTAATCTAGAATTGCAAATCGGTGTGACCGAGTTCGAGTCTTTGTGAAACCCTAGCAGTATCGGTGCCACCAAACTGTGACTCGGTCTGACCGAGTTCACTAGTTTAGGTTCCAACAGCTGCTTCGGTATCACCAAGATTTCAAATCGGTAGATCCGAAATGCTTTCTGTGGAAAACTAAAACTAAGTCTTTGATTCATTCTTTTGTAAAAACCTCTGCACTTTGTGATGCTCATCCACTCTACCTCATCTATAATCTATTCACAGGGTCTGCTATTAGTGTTTGCATCATGTCAGATCAGAGTGACAGTCAGAACATATCTAAGGAGCAGGTTCAGATGAGTGAGGGCACTAGTCCCTCCAGTAGCTCAGATGATGGAAGCAGGAGCACACCCAGCAACTTGCCTAAGGCAGCCACCAGGACCAGAAAGAAGAAAACCTCAGATTCTGAGGATGAGGACTATGTGGCTATTGAGGAAGAGGCCACCTCAAAGAGGAAAGTCCTAAAAAAGGAATATGGCACAGCTGCTGCCACTAAGCCAGGGATGAAGCAAAAGGTTCCTGCCAAGAGAGCTCTCATGTCAAAAGCCAGAACATCCACACAAGAGACTTTGGGATCTGCACCCAAAGAGCAGGTTGTGGCAGAAAAGAAAAGGAAAGAGAGGGTCAAGAAGACCACTGCCAGAGTGCTTGGGAGATCTTCCATAATGAAAGACTCTGAAGAAGAGGAAGAGGAAGAGGATGCAGCACCAGCACCCAAAGCTCAAAAGCCGATGGGAGATGCCATAAGATCAGGGGCTGCTCCATCTAATCCCAAAGGAACTCCTAAGCCAGCTGCTCCAAAACCCAAAACTGCACCCAAGAGGAGCACCAGGAACATCCCAGCAGCAGAGAAGAACAAGGCCCCAGTGCCTGAAGCTGCAATGGAAGAAGAAGATGATGAGTCACATGTCTTGAGGAAGTTTAAGCCAAAAATTCCAAATCACAATGATGCTCATCCAGTAGCTGAGAACATGAAGATAAGGAAGGATTCAGGATTGAGGCTATGGAGAGAGTCAGATCCATATGCCACCAGAAGAAGAACTACTGTGGACTACAGGTTCCATACCAAGGAACAGTAGGACTTCTATGAGACTATCTTACTTGACAAGATGCCCATAGTGTGTGACATGAGATGGGTTTATTGGACATTCATTGAGAAAAATGAGGATCACTTCCTTGGTGTATATGATAGCTTCAAGGCATGTGGAGTCGATGAGTTTGTGGCTCAGAAGCTCACAAAGTGTAATGATGAGCTCATCATGCAGTTCTACTCCAGAGCTCATTTCTACCCAGATGGAAGGATTGTCTGGATGTCTGAAGGCACTAGGTACCAGTCAACAGTTGCAGAATGGGCTCAGTTGATCAATGCCCCAGAAGAACAATAAGATGACTTGGATGTCTATGCCAAGAAGAAGGATCACAACACCATGGCACACATGTACAAAGAGATCCCAGATGCTGCTCTTGAGACACACAAGTTTGGATCAGTACATTACCTTCTGTCAGGCTTGCCAACAATCAACTGGATCCTCAGGCATACTCTCTTGCCAAAGTTAGGTGATCACAAGATGATCAGAGGTCACTCCATCAACTTGCTGCACATATTTGATGTTCCACAGAAGTTCAAGGTCATGAGCCTAATTGTGGAAACCTTAAAGAGGACAGCTGCAGATCAGAAGAGGAGTTTTGGGTATGCCCCACAGATCTAGGAGCCGATCAACTCCAAGATGGGCACTGGCACATATCTGCTGGACAAGGAGCACCTGCCCATCTACCCAGACTTTGAGGACAACACTGTGGTGATGGATGAAAATGAACCATCTTCTGTGCATGCACAAGCCAAAAAGGAGAAGGCAAGGGCTGAAAAGGCTGCAAAGATGCCAACCATTGAAGAGGCATCTCAGTATCTTCTGAAGAGCAAGCAAGATCAGCTTGGCTACTTGATTGCCTCCACTCTGAGGATTGAGAAGGGATTGGCTACCCTGACTCAAAACCAGGAGAGCTTGGAGAGGATCGTGGAGCAGAAGTTCTATGACTTAGATGTGAAGGTCACTGAGATCCAGTCAGTCGTTGAGCAACTTCAGGATGAAGTGCAGGAGAAGAAGGGCAAGTCTACCACTGATGCTTTTGCTAGAGTGCCCAGAGGACAAAGATCTGCTGCAGTGCATGTTCCAGACACCAGAGCAACTTCATCTACACCAGCTACAGCTTCAGTGCCACCTGCTCCAGCACCTACTCCACCAGCTCCATCTACATCAACTGACGCCTTCGTCCTTGGAGTTCTGTCTACACCACCACCTGAAGACCAAGCCTGAGAGTCGATTTAGCACTATGCATTTTTATGAACTTTTTGGTAACTTGTTGCCAAAGGGGGAGAAAATTTATAGATCATAGGCTTCGAGAGAGAGTGTTGCTTTTGTTCTCTCTTTCATTTCTCCTTGGTGGTTGAACTTTATTATCTGCTTGTTTGAGATACTTTATGCTTGTGTGTGATACTTGGATGATCAAGTGTTTGATCATATACTACCTTTATGCTTGTTGGATGACATTATCCTTTTATATTCCATATGATCACTCACTTTGCTTGGTGATGAGTGCATGTATTTTAATTATTATCATTTTGAGTGCTCCACCAAGATGTATGTGACATGGAAGAGTAACCCATGATCCTAACTCTTTGTGCATTTGCAGTCCAAAGAAAATCTTAAACTATGCACAAATTTAGGGGGAGCTCTTGCTTTTCACATACTTCTCAAAGCGACAATGTTTTTCACTCTTATTATCATTTGTCGAAGCTTTGATCTATATGTTGTCATCAATTACAAAAAAGGGGGAGATTGAAAGTGCAACTATCCCTAGGTGGTTTTGGTAATTCCTAACAACATATAGTTCATTGAGCTAATGCTATTTCAAGATTAATATTTCAGGAAAGCTCAATGATTGGCATGGCATGGATGAGAAAAGTGGACCCCTCAAAACACTAAGGACAAAAGGATTGGCTCAAGCTCAAAATCTCAAGACTCTACATTTTCCATTTTAGTGGTCCAAGATCACATTGAGTCTATAGGAAAAGCCAATACTATCAAGGAGGGATGAGGTGTTGCTTAATGAGGTTCTTGCTCAAAATGCTTAGTGATATGCTCCAAAACCCTCAACTACTTTCTCACATCCACATATGACCTAAACCAAAAGTCAAACTTGGCCCCACCGATTCTTCCTATCCGGCACCACCGAGTTTCAAATGTCATAGCCACTGCCACCAACCCTAGGCAAATCGGTCTCACCGATAGGGATCTCGGTCTCACCGAGATGGGGTTGTAATCTCTCTGTTTCCCTTTGTAACATTTCGGTCTCACCGAGATGAGCGATCGGTCCCACCGAGATTGCAACGTAAACTCTCTGTTTTCCCTTCATAACGTATCGGTCTCACCGAAATGAGCGATCAGTCCCACCGAGTTTACCTGGCCAACTCTCTAGTTAGCTTATTACCAAAATCGGTCTCACCGAGTTTGTGTAATCGGTATCACCAAGATTACGTTATGCCCTAACCCTAATCATATCGGTCCTACCGAGTTGCATGTCGGTCCCATCGAAAACCCTAGCGGTCACTAGCTTTGCCGAATCGGTCCGACCCAGTTTAACCATTCGGTCCCACCGAGTTTGGGAAGTTATGTGTAATGGTTAGATTTTGTGTGGAGGCTATATATACCCCTCCGACACCTCTTCATTCGTAGAGAGAGCCATCACAACGAACCTACACTTCCAACTTACTTTTTTCTGAGAGAGAACCACCAACACTTGTGTTGAGACCAAGATATTCCATTCCTACCATATGAATCTTGATCTCTAGCCTTCCCAAGTTGCTTTCCACTCAAATCTTCTTTCCACCAAATTCAAATCCTGTGAGAGAGAGTTGAGTGTTGGGGAGACTATCATTTGAAGCACAAGAGCAAGGAGTTCATCATCAACACACCATTTGTTACTTCTTGGAGAGTGGTGTCTCCTAGATTGGCTAGGTGTCACTTGGGAGCCTCCGACAAGATTGTGGAGTTGAACCAAGGAGTTTGTAAGGGCAAGGAGATCGCCTACTTCGTGAAGATCTACCGCTAGTGAGTCAAGTCCTTCGTGGGCGATGGCCATGGTGGGATAGACAAGGTTGCTTCCTCGTGGACCCTTCGTGGGTGGAGCCCTCTGTGGACTCGCGCAACCGTTACCCTTCGTGGGTTGAAGTCTCCATCAACATGGATGTACGATAGCACCACCTATCGGAACCACGACAAAAACATTCGTGTCTCCAATTGCGTTTGAATCCTCCAAACCCTCCCCTTAACATTCTTGCAAGTTGCATGCTTTACATTTCGCTGCTCATATACTCTTTGCATGCTTGCTTGAATTGTGTTAAGATTGCATGACTTGTCCAAAGTTGCTAAAATCTGCCAAGAACTAAAATTGGGAAAAGGCTAGATTTTTATTTGGTCAAGTAGTCTAATCACCGCCCCCCTCTAGACATACTTTCGATCCTACACATGGTTGTTTTGACAACGTGTTGCCGTTTGAGATGTCTTATTATTGCTCGCTAGGTGATTATGTCATTGATATGAGTTAATATAATCTTTAAGAGTTATTGTCGGAATGGTTAGTTATAATGTTGGCTGAAAACCTGGGTGTTGTTTAAGCTTATTTATGCAAACAAGAGCAAAAGAGTTCGTAAAAGTTTTTTCTTTTTCACTTTCAGTTTATTAACTGAATTGCTTGAGGACAAGCAAAGGTTTAAGCTTGGGGGAGTTGATACGTCTCCAACATATCTACTTTTCCTAACACTTTTCCTCTTGTTTTGGACTCTAATTTGCATGATTTGAATGAAACTAACCTAGGACTGAAGTTGTTTTCAGCAGAACTTCCATGGCGTTGTTTTTGTGCAGAAATAAAATTTCTTAGAATGGAATGAAACTTTGTGAGGAATTTTTATATAATATATTAAGAATTTCTGGAGCGAAGAACTATCGGAGAGGGGCACCTAGGTGGGCACAACCCACCAGGACGCGCCCCCTCTCGTGGCGCGCCCAGGTGGGTTGTCCCCACCTGGTGGCCCCGCAGACCCTGCACCGATGCTATAAAATCCTATTTTTCTAGAAAAAATCAGGGAGAAAGAATTATCATGATCCACGAGACAGAGCCGCCGTCACCTCCTGATCTTCATCGGGAGGCCAGATTTGGAGTCCGTTTGGGGCTCCGGACAGGGTGATCTTCCTTCTTCATCATCACCAACCCTTCCCCATCGCCAATTCTATGCTGCTCCCCACCGGGAGTGAGTAATTCCTTCGTAGGCTCGCTGGTCGGTGAGGAGTTGGATGAGATTCATCATGTAATCGAGTAGTTTTGTTAGGGCTTGATCACTAGTATCCACTATGATCTTAGATTGATGTTGCTATGACTTTGCCATGCTTAATGCTTGTCACTTTGGGACCGGGTGCAATGATTTCATATCTGAACCGTTTATGTTATCACCATTATATCCATGTTCTAGATCCGATCTTGCAAGTTATACTCACCTACTACGTGTTATGATCCGGCAACCCCAGAGTGACAATAGTCGGGACCACTCCCGGTGATGACCGTAGTTTGAGGAGTTCATGTATTCACTATGTGTTAATGCCTTGTTCCGGTTCTCTATTAAAAGGAGGCCTTCATATCCATTAGTTTCAAATATGGACCCCGCTGCCATGGGAGGGTAGGACAAAAGATGTCATGTAAGTTCTTTCCATAAGCACATATGACTATTTACGAAATACATGCCTACATTATATTGACGAACTGGAGCTAGTGCCGTATCGCCCTAGGTTATAACTGTCTCATGATGAATATCATCCAACAAATCACCGATCCAATGCCTACGAATTTATCTTATATTGTTCTTGCTAAGTTACTACTGCTATGATCACTGTTACACTTGCTACAAAACTACTGCTATCACTATTACTGTTACCATTTCTAACGCTACTATTATCAAAACTATCGTACTACTTTGCTACTGATCACTTTGCTGCAGATAATTAATCTCCAGGTGTGGTTGAATTGACAACTCAGCTGCTAATACCTTCAAATATTCTTTGGCTCCCCTTGTGTCGAATCTATATATTTGGGTTGAATACTATACCCTCGAAAACTGTTGCGATCCCCTATACTTGTGGGTTATCAGTTGTCTCCTACTGGATTGATACCTTGGTTCTCAAACTAAGGGAAATACTTATCTCTACTTTGCTGCATCACCCTTTCCTCTTCAAGGGGCAAACCAATGCAAGCTCAAGAAGTAGCAATATGGTTGATGTCGCTTGAAGCTACGTCGGTATTTCCCCAAAGAAGAAGGGATGATGCAGCACAACGGTGGTAGGTATTTCCCTCATATATGAAACCAAGGTTATAGAACCAGTAGGAGAACCTAGAAACACAACGTAAACAACCCCTGCACACAAATAACAACCACTCGCAACCCGACGTGTTGAAGGGGTTGTCAATCCCTTTCGGGTAACGGCGCCAGAAACGGTGCGTGGACGGGAGATAAATTTGTGATAGATTGAAATAATAGATCGCAAATAAAATAAAGTGCAACAAAGTATTTTTGGGTTTTTGGTTTAGTAGATCTGAAAATAAAAGCCAATAAAAAGGTAGATCGCAAAGGCAAATATATGAAAAAGAAGATCCGGGGGTTGTAGGTTTCACTAGTGGCTTCTCTCGAGAAAAATAGCAAACGGTGGGTAAACAAATTACTGTTGGGCAATTGATAGAACCTCAAATAATTATGACGATATCCAGGAAATGATCATTACATAGGCATCACGTCCAATATTAGTAGACCGACTCCTACATGCATCTACTACTATTACTCCACACATCGACCACTATCCAGCATGCATCTAGTGTTTTAAGTTCAGGGAAAAACAGAGTAATGCAATAAGAATGATGACATGATGTAGACGAGATCCGTTTATCTATGGCGGTAGATATGGATCCCATCTTTTTATCCTTAGTAGCAACTATACATGTCGGTTCCCTTTCTGTCACTGGGATCAAGCACCGTATGATCGAACCCACTACCGGGCACCTGTTCCCATTGCACGATAAATAGATCAAGTTAGCGAGACAAAACCCAAATATCGGAGAAGAAATACGAGGCTATAAGAGATCATGCATAAAAGAGATCAAAGAAACTCAAATACTTTCATGGATATAAAAAGATAGATCTAATCATAAACTCAAAGTTCATCGATCCCAGCAAACACACCGCAAAAGAGTTACATCATATGGATCTCCAAGAGAGCATTGTATTGAGAATCAAGAGAGAGAGGGAGGGAGCGAGAGATATGAAGCCATCTAGCTACTAACTACGGACCCGAAGGTCTACAAAGAACTACTCACGCATCATCAGAGAGGCACCAATGAAAGTGGTGAATCCCTCCATGATGGTGTCTAGATTGGATCCGGTGGTTCTGGACTCTGCGGAGGCTGTATGAATATTTCGGTGACTCCCCTGGGGTTTTGGGAATATTGGGGTATTTATAGAGCAAAGAGGCGGTCCGGGGCGTACCCGAGGTGGGAACAACCCACCAGGGCGCACCTGGGCCTCCTGGCGCCCTGGTGGGTTGTCCGCTCCTAGGGACTCCACCCAGGTGCAACCAGGGCCCAATATCTTCCATCTGGTCCATGAAAAATCTTTGTAAAATTTCATGGAATTTGGACTCGTTTGATATTGATTTTCTTCGATGTAAAAAACATGGAAAAAACAACAACTGGCACTTGGCACTATGTCTATAGGTTAGTACCAAAAATGATATAAAATGTTTACAAAACATCCAAGATTGATAATAAAACAGCATGGAACAATCAAAAATTATAGATATGTTGGAGACGTATCAGCATCCCCAAGATTAGCTCCCACTTGTCCTCGAGTAGGTAAGTGATAAAAACAGAATTTTTGATGTGGAGTGTTGTTCATCATGTCATATCATATTCTTTTCTCTATAGCATGGACATTTGGAATTTTATGTGATTCAAAGGAATAGTCTAGTTTTGACATAATAATTTAGATACTCAAGCATATCAACAAGCAACCATGTCTTTCAAAATATCAACGCTAAAATAAGTTATCCCTAGCCTGTCATGCTCAAACATTGATCCATTCATGAAACACACTCGAATATTAACTACACCCAATACTTAAGCATGATCATATTTCCTCCTAGTTGGTGCTTTTATAAGAGAAGATGGAGACTCAAAATAAAAATTTCATAAAGTAAAAGAAAGGCCCTTCGCAGAGGGAAGTAGGGATTTGTAGAGATGCCAGAGCTCAAAGCAAAAAATTTGAGATAAAAACATTTTGGGAGGTGTATCCATCCCACCAACGAAAACGAATTAGAGTTCCCAATACTTTCCATGCATAGATATATCATAGGTGGTTCCCAAATAGAAAATAAAGTTTATTCCTTTTTCCACCATAACTTTCACTTTCCATGGCTAACCGTATCCGCGGGTGCCCTCCATACCAACACTTTCCAAGGAATTTATTATTTGACAGCATAAAGTAAATTCATTTGTTTTTGCATTTCGGGATTGAGCATCCCTAATACCTTTGCCTTACTCTCGTGCATGACAAGTGAATAAACACTCATCTTGAGAATAACACATCTAGCATGGAAAATATTAGCCACCCCTCACCGCTCCGCGAGTGAAACAAACACACAAAAGCGAAGTTTATTTTAAAAATTAGAGATGGCACATGAAAATTTTCTTAGAATGGCAAAAGAATACCGCATATAGGTAGATATAGTGGATTCATGTGGCAAAACTGGTTTAAAGGATTTTGGATGCACAAGTAGAGGTCATACTTAGTGCAAAATGAAGGCTAGCAAAAGATTGGGAAGCGACCAACAAAGAAATGAATAATCTCGTAAGCAAGCACTAAGCATAATTAACACCGAATAATGCACCACAAGTAGGATATAATTTCATTGTATGATTATTGACTTTGGTGCATGCATAGGGAATCACAAACCTTAACACCAATATTCCTACTAAAGCATAATTACTCATCAAGATGACTCACATATCACATCATCATATCTAAAACTATTACTAAGAATCAAGCTTATTTTGTCCAATGATCTTCCTGACACATTTCTTTCTTTCTTTATCCTTCTTGGATATCTATCACTTTGGGACTAATTTTCATGTGTTGCTTTCCATAAGCTCAAACAAATATAAGTGAAGATCATGAGCATAACAAATTTTCTTTCTCTCAAAATAATTTAAGTGAATCAAGAGAGAATTTCTTCAAAATTTTACTAACTCTCAAAGAAATCTAAGTGAAGCAAGAGTGCATTTCTTCAAAAATAACAAAGCACAGTGTGCTCAAAAAGATATAAGTGAAGCACTAGAGCAAGTCCATTGCTCATAAAAAAATTAAGTGAAGCATTGAGAGCAATTCTAGCAAGTCACGACATAATTTTGGCTCTCTCAAATAGGTGTGTTCAGCAAGGATTGATAACTTAAAACACAAAATGAAACAAGCAAAGACAGATATCATACAAGACGCTCCAAGCAAAACACATATCATGTGACGAATAAAAATATAGTCTCGAGTAAAATACCGATAGTTGTTGGAAGAAAACAGGGATGCCACTCAGGGGCATCCCCAAGCTTAGTTGGTTTCTCACTCTTGGATAATAGCTTGGGATTCCGGGGCATCCCCAAGCTTAGGCTCTTACATCCTTCCTTCATCCATCGTAAGATAACCCAAAACTTGAAAACTTCAATCACACAAAACTCAACAAAGCGAGATCCGTTAGTACAAGAATAATAAATCACTACTATAAGTGTTGTATCAAACCAATTCATATTTTGTTTTTGTATTATATCTACTATATTCCAACTTTTCTATGGAAAAAATTCATCAAATAAAACCATAGAGCCATCAAAATAAGCACACAACACAAAGAAAACAGAATCTGTCAAAACAGAACAGTCTGTAGCAATCTGACTATTTTGAATACTTCTGTAACTCAAAAAACTCTGAAATTAGGACGACCTGAGAAATTTGTATATTGATCTACTGCAATTGGAATGGGTACTTTATCACTCTCTGGTAAAAAATGAAAATTAATTTCGTGAGCGTAAAAGTTTCTGTTTTTTCAGCATAGTCAAACAACGATTGCCCAAGAAGATCCTAAAGGCTTTACTTGGGACAAAACTAATTAAAACATAAAAAACACAATCATAATAGCAGCATAATTGTGCTAACACACAAAAACAGGAAGCAAAAAGCAAAAATAAATTTTATTCATTGGGTTGCCTCCCAACAAGCACTATAGTTTTTTCATCTTTGTCCAACTCTTCAATCAAACACTTAGAATCCTTCAAAGATTTAGCATAAAGACTTTCATTAACAACACTCCTAGGAATAAATTCAAAGATTTCATTCTTGCAAAAAGGATCACTTATCTCTTCAACAAAATCAGGGTGGATACTAATCATCTTAAGATCTCCTTTATTGCTATCACTAGAAGTTGCACCCTTGTTTCTAGGTCTCCTATTCTTTACGGGAGTTTCCTCAATATTTTAGTGGTAGTAAAAGCCGTGCTTAGATTACTAATGATTTCTTCCAATTTATCGATCCGAGATGGACTTTCTTCTATTCTTTCATGGATTAAGGTACCCCTCTCTTTTAACAACTTGAAAATATCGTCCGGTTTTGACCCAAGATTAGTAGCAAAATTATGCATCTTTTTATGTATAGTTTCCACATGATCTTCAGTGAGCATTTTCTTTTTGATAGCATATAGTCTTTCCATAACATGCTAAAGAGTCAAAATTGTTTCATTAACCATAAGAGGTGGTGAGCCCACTAAATGTCCCATAGCAATTACAGCATCAAAAGGAGGCCTCATTAAGAAATTTCCACCAGTAATCGTATCAAGGACGAATCTATACCAAGTGGTGATGCCAACATAAAAACAATATACAAGCACAATGGTAGATTGGTTACGGATAGATCTATTATGAGCATTGCAAATTCTATACCAAGCAACTTTTAAACTTTCTCCTCCCCTTTGTTTAAAGTTGAGAATCTCGTTCTCAGGAGTGCAAGCAATAGAGGAGGAATTATCCATAACGGCAAACAAGATCTCACACAAAAAACAGATCCGACAAGAAAACGGCGACCAGAAAAAGAGGGGCCAATAAAACGGCAATTTTTTGTGAAGTGGGGTAGAGGAAAAAGAGAGGTAAATGGCAAATAATGTAAATTGCGAGGAGATGAGATTGGTGATTAGGAACCTGGTTATGTTGAAGATCCTCCCCGACAACGGTGCTAGAAATTACTTTTGATGACGCTTGAAGCTACATCGGTATTTCCCCAAAGAGGAAGGGATGATGCAGCACAGCGGTGGAGGTATTTCCCTCAGATATGAAACCAAGGTTATCGAACCAGTAGGAGAACCAAGCAACACAACGTAAACAGCCACTGCACACAAATAACAACCACTCGCAACCCGACATGTTAAAGGGGTTGTCAATCCCTTTCGGGTAACGGTGCCAGAAACGGTGCGTGGACGGGAGATAAATTTGTGATAGATTGAAATAATAGATGGAAAATAAAATAAAGTGCAGCAAAGTATTTTTAGGTTTTTGCTTTAGTAAATCTGAAACTAAAATCAAATAAAAACGTAGATCGCAAAGGCAAATATATGAGAAAGAAAACATGGGGGTCGTAGGTTTCACTAGTGGCTTCTCTCGAGAAAAATAGCAAATGGTGGGTAAACAAATTACTGTTGGGCCATTGATAGAACCTCAAATAATTATGAAGATATCCAGGAAATGATCATTACATAGGCATCACGTCCAAGATTAGTAGACCGACTCCTGCCTGCATCTACTACTATTACTCCACACATCGACTGCTATCCAGCATGCATCTAGTGTATTAAGTTCATGGAAAAATGGAGTAATGCAATATGAACGATGACATGATGTAGACGATATCCGTTTATCTATGGCGGTAGATATAGATTCCATATTTTTATCCTTAGTAGCAATGATACATACGTGTCGGTTCCCTTTCTGTCACTGGGATCAAGCACCGTATGATCGAACCCACTACCGGGCACCTGTTCCCATTGCACTATAAATAGATCAAGTTGGCGAGACAAAACCCAAATATCGGAGAAGAAATATGAGGCTATAAGAGATCATGCATAAAAGATATCATAGAAACTCAAATACTTTAATGGATATAAAAAGATAGATCTAATCATAAACTCAAAGTTCATCTATCCCAACAAACACACCGCAAAAGAGTTACATCATATGAATCTCCAAGAGAGCATTGTATTGAGAATCAAGAGAGAGAGAGATGAAGCCATCTAGCTACTAACTACGGACCCGAAGGCCTACAAAGAACTACTCACGCATCATCGGAGAGGCACCAATGGAAGTGGTGAACCCCTCCGTGATGGTGTCTAGATTGGATCTGGTGGTTCTAGACTCTGCGGCGGCTGGATGAATATTTCATCAACTCCCCTAGGGTTTTGCGAATATTGGGGTATTTATAGAGCAAAGAGGCGGTCCGGGGGCACCCGAGGTGGGCACAACCCACCAGGGTGCGCCTGGGCCTCCTAGCGTTCCCTGGTGGGTTGTCCACTCCTCGAGACTCCCCCAGGTGCTAGCAGGGCCCAATATCTTCCACATGGTCCATGAAAAATCTCCATAAAGTTTCGTGGCATTTGGACTCCGTTTGATATTGATTTTATGCGATGTAAAAACATGGAAAAAATAGCAACTGGCACTTGGCACTATGTCAATAGGTTAGTACCAAAAAATGATATAAAATGACTATAAAATGATTATAAAACATCCAAGATTGGTAATAAAAAAGCATGGAACAATAAAAAATTATAGATAAATTGGAGATGTATCAATGGCCAACGGCAACACCGCCCGCGCATTTTTCGTGTTTGTCCGTGCGTCTAAACATATATAAGGGGAGGAGAGAGAGAGCGGACATGGAACCCACCAGTAAGTGAAGGAAAATAGTACATGCTAAAGAGCCGGTCCCACTAATGTACTAAAATTAATATTAAAACATGTTATCCATTAAATAGGCTATGGTAATATAAAAACATTATATCAACAAAGGGGAGTACAACAAACGTTGCTACTATGTTTCCTATTGACGTGCTGCTTGAAGGCCCTGGTCTCATGTTCGACCCTTGTCCTTTTTCATTTTTAATTTATATATGGGTCCAAATTTGTTCCATGACAGGTGGGCCCCTCGATGTGTAGTTTGTAGCACTTTAATTTCTGGGTCAAAATTTGTTCCATTACAGGCGGACTATCGGTGTGTAGTTTGTAACTTATTTGCAATAATTAAAGAGAACAACATAGTTTTTTGCAAAAATACCATGGTGCGACGTGGAAGGTGAGAAAGGGCGTGCGAGAGAGCGGTGACCCAGCCAGAGGGAAATCAATTGGGGGAGGTGCGGGGGTTGCAGCGGTGTTTAGAGTAGTTCTGCTACGAAAATATAATATAAACCCATTGGAATAAATGCCTTCACAAATTAATCCAAGGTTGGTGTCCCCCTCGCAATGTAAATAGCTCCGGCTCTGCGAGAGATGGAGAGGTAACTTCTGATAACCCACAAGTATAGGGGATTTTTTGTAGCATTTTTCAATAAATAAGAGTGTCGAACCCAACGAGGAGCTAAAGGTAGAACAAATATTCCCTCAAGTTCTATCGACCACTGATACAACTCTACGCACACTTGACGTTTGCTTTACCGAAAACAAGTATGAAACAATTTTGAAAGAATAAACCTACGAGTACTTTGCGAGAATAAAACTACGAATAAATTGCAAGGTAATAAAAGTCGATAGCTTTACCAACAAGAAAGTCATTTGTCCCTAGGAAATCAATAACTAGACCGGTAATCATTCTTGCAATTTTATATGAGGGTGAGGCATGAGCTAACATACTTTCTCTACTTGGATCATATGCACTTATGATTGGAACTCTAGCAAGCATCCGCAAATACTAAAGATCATTAAGGTCGTAAAACCCAGCCATAGCATTAAGTATCAAATCCTCTTTACTCCCATACGCAATAACCCACTTATCCGTGTTCAGGCTTCTGTCACTTCGGCAACCGACAATAAGCGAATCATGAACATATTGCAACACCCTACAGCGGGGATCCCTCACATTTGCACGAGACGGAGGGCATCGTAGGATAGCACCATAATAAAATATACACTAAAACCAACCACGATCATCAATTAGCCCATAGGACAAAACAGATCTACTCAAACATCATAGGACAGCCACATATCATTGGGAAATAATATATAGTGTTGAGCACCATATTTAAGTAGAGATTACAGAAGGGAGAAGGGGTGTTACACCGCTGCATAGAGGAGGAGAAAGTTGGTGTTGACGGTAGCAAGATTGTTGATGTAGATCGCCGTCACAATCCATGCCCTGGCGGCACTCCGGCACCACCGGGAGAGAGGGGGAGAGAGCCCCCTCCTTCTTCTTCTTCCTTGACCTCCCCCCTAAACGGGAGGAGAGTTCCCCCCTCTATTCCATGGCGTCCATGGCGGCGGAGGGGTGGGAGCCCCTCTGATATTGGATATATCCCTCTGTTTTCTTATGTTTTGCGTTCCCCGGATCTCGCCGAAAACCGTTTCTTATATTCCCAGAGATCCATAACTCCGATTGCCTGAGATTTTAACATGATTTTTTTCCGGGTATAAGATTCCTTGCACCCGAAGTAGACCTCCAACCGACGTACGAGGTGAGCACAACCCACCACCACGTGCCATGGGTCCCAGGCGCGTCCTGGTGTCTTGTGGGGGCTATGGGCCTCCTTTTGCATTGATTCCAACTCCCAAAAATCAATATATTCCAAAATAAATCTCCGTAAATTTTTATCATGTTTGGACTTCGTTTGATATGGATATTCTGTGAAACAAAAAACATGCAACAAACAGGAACTGACACTAGGCACTAGATCAATAGGTTAGTCCAATAAATCATATAAAATGTTGCCAAAAGTATGTGAAAGTTGTATAATATTGGCATGAAACAATAAAAAATTATAGATACGATGGAGACGTATCAACTTAAATGTGTGGAAGATACGGCGTGAGAAAGCAAGGTTAATCAAGACATAGATAGATGGAGAGACAAAGTGAGTGTGGTCCAGCATTCGCTGAAAAGATATATATGCTCTGGAGAGATATTGTCCGATTGAGCTGTTGGGAAGGGTGAGGGCTGTAAGAGAGAGCTTGAGAGATGATCCAGTAACAGACAGGTAGATATATTTTGTACATGGAAGAAGCAAGGTTAATCGATACATAGTTAAAGGGAGAGAGATTGAGCGAGTGTGGGTCGTCATGTGATCGAAAGAGTGAGACAGGTGGTTAGGAGAGGAAGATTGATCGATATAGGGAGTATGTAGTGTGTGTGTGACGAGGGGGGTGCTAAAAACAATACTTGAATGTAGATAGTACTAGACTTAGTATTGACGTTTCAATTAAGTGTACATTGTAAGATTTGAATTGAGGACCATGCATATGGCTTCCATAATTATTTTGAATTTGTGCAATACTAGGTTTGGAAAAGTTGACAATGACTCGATTGTTGTGGTATTTTGTATGTGTGTGGTCATATGATTGAATCCATCCAAAGTTTTCTCACTACCATGGTTTTCATCTTATACATATGAATTTGTATTAAAAAGTAGTGTGGGTATCGTGAAATGCGAAATCGACGTTAGAATTGGAGATCGCTATGTGACACACACTCTAATTCAAAGAACACGTCATCAATTAATTTATAGTATCTCGTTTTGAAGGACTAACTATTTGCAAGGAAACACTAGCATGGTAATACATACAGATTCCTTTGCAAATAAAAGAAGATTCGTTTGCATTCTCAAATGTAGGCGAACCAGGCAGACCAGGGTCGTGTTGTGGTGGTCGCGTGTGTTGTACGGATGGTAGCACCCAGCCAACCCCCCCCCCCCCCCCCCCCCCGCCCCAAAAAAAAGAGCAACGACAAAAAATTTTGCACTTCCACGTGAATGAAATATCTGGCAGCCCCAATTCCATCCCTGCAAAATCTCCCTTCTCCACCGTCCCCATCCACGCCCAGAGCGCTCAAATCCCTAATTCGCCGCCAACCCAAGCAAAGTTCGAATTGCCCCTCGTCTCGTCTCTTTCCCCACCTCTGTGCCGGACAACGATGACAAAGACGACGGTCGTGCTTCACCACTGCATCGGAGCTACCTCATCTATGCCCTCGTCCACCGCACCTGGTGGTCGATCGACAACGTTGGCCGCTGCAGCCGACATGCCTCACAAACACCGACTTCCACCGCATCAGGTGCCCTTAACCAACGCCGTCTCCCACCTCACCGGGGCTACTTTACTGAGCACATCGTCGCACCTCCACCAATGGCCTCATCCACCGCATCATAGCACTCCGCTACCGCTCAAGATGTGCATCCGTATGTAGCCTGGCACATGCCCTCAACAGCTCTGATGTGACCCACACTCTAGGCGAGCATACCCAAACGTCTACCCGAACTAGGTATCCACATACCCCAATTCCAGCCCTACCATAATCTTGATCATATATCTAATCATGACCTGAATATTAAGACACGAATTACTCAAAGCAATAGTCTATAATTTGACATAAAGAAATGAATACTCGGGCATCCGAACAAACAATCGTGTCTTTCAAAATATCAAAGCTAAAGAACGCTATCCATACAAAATAATATAGTCTTGTCATTCTCTATCTTCTTAACACAAAGTATTTATCATGAACTACCCCGGTGTCAGCCAAGCAATTGCTTCATACTTTTTAACGCGCTTCAGCTTTTTCAACCCTCACACAATATATGAGAGCAAGCCATGGATATAGCACCATGAGTGGAATAGAGTATGATGATAGGGTTAATGATGTACGGTGGAACCCTAGGGGCCGATATTTCATGATTTGGAGGGGATCCCGCAAAGAACACGAAGAACACGAGGGAAAAAATCACGAGGGGAACAAGAGGAAACACTCAAAACAATAAGAAACAATCACACATGTGCTAGATCCAAGTACACATAGAGATCACAAGGTCAAAAGAAAACAAAGGAAATATACAAAGGTAGCTAGTTAATCTCCGTGAGGAGGTCTTGAGGGGTCTTCCCATGAAGGGGCCATGAATCCACTTGGGGGATCTTCTCTGCAGAGGTCGTGAACTCCGATGGAGAAGGTATCAAGTGGATGAGCAAAGCTCTATCTCTAAAATGAGATATCACATTGCTAACCCTAGCTAGGAAGAGGTGGGGGTATATATAGCCTAGTGCCATGAAGGGGTAAGCGGGATAGAGTTTACATGGGCTTTCGGCCCACAGCTGCGTAGGGGCGCTGGATGTCAGGGCTGGGAGCCGAATGTCCGGCGGCTTGCGAGGAGCCGGATGTTCCTCCCTCTGGCCGAATGTCCGGGCTAGACTTGCCCGTTCCTGTGCTCTCTGGATAGGCGGAGCCGGATGTCCAGGGCTTCGTGAGGAGTCGGATGTCTGGGGTGATGTCCGGATGTCCGGGCTGCGCTGGTCCTTTCCGGTGCTCTCTGGATAGACGATGTTGTATTTCCATGGCAAGGGGTCGGATGTCCAGCCGGGGCCGGATGTCCAGGACATGGCCGGATGTCTGGCTGCTGTAGCAGCTGGCTCTTCTTCCTTCTCCTTCCATCGCTCCCGCGCACACTTGCCCTTGGTCCTTGGGCTCTTCATGGTCTCCTCGGGTGTACCTGAGTATGCACAAGGTCCGCGCTTGAGGTAGCATCCATGTCTTACATGCAGAAAGGCAAGATTCGGAAAGGAGCGAGTTCAACTTAAGTCCAATGGCGTATGCTCGAGGTCTCATTGTATGGACACTTGGGGCTTGGGGAGTAGTCGTATGTACATGGGGATGATCGTAGGATGCTCCGCATCATCTCCCCCCTTGGGAAATATCCGACTTCGGGTCGTGATCCTCATCACCATGGAAACAGTTGTTGTGGATGGACTTGTAGTTGGTTGGAGTTGAAGACATTGCTCAATCCAAGTACTCCAAGGTGTCTCCGGAGTGGTATACATGCAAAAAGAGCAAACATAAACGACACTTGAAAATACAATGGTTAGCGCACAGAAGGTGTCTGAGGGAGTCCTAGATTAGGGGGTGTTCGGGTAGCCGGACTATACCTTCAGCCAGACTCCTGGACTATGAAGATACAAGATTGAAGACTTCGTCCCGTGTACGGATGGGACTTTCCTTGGCGTGGAAGGCAAGCTTGGCGATGCGGATACTCAATATCTCCTACCATTGTAACCGACTCTATGTAACCCTAACCCTATCCGGTGTCTATATAAACCGGAGGGTTGTAGTCCGTAGACAATCAACTACATATACAACAATCATACCATAGGCTAGCTTCTAGGGTTTAGCCTCCTTGATCTCGTGGTAGATCTACTCTTGTACTACCCATATCGTCAATATTAATCAAGCAGGACGTAGGGTTTTACCTCCATCAAGAGGGCCCGAACCTGGGTAAAACATCATGTTCCCTGCCTCCTGTTACCATCTGGCCTAGACGCACAGTTCAGGACCCCCTACCCGAGATCCGCCGGTTTTGACACCGACATTGGTGCTTTCATTGAGAGTTCCTCTGTGTCGTCGCCTTTAGGCCCGATGGCTCCTTCGATCATCAACAACGATACGGTCCAGGGTGAGACTTTTCTCCCCGGACAGATCTTCGTCTTCGGCGGCTTCGCTCTGCAGGCCAATTCGCTCGGCCACCTGGAGCAGATCGAAAGCTACGCCCCTGGCCATCAAGTCAGGTTTGGAACCTTAAACTACATGGCTGACATCCGCGGAGACTTGATCATCGACGGGTTCGAGCCACAGCCAAGCGCGCCGCACTATCTCGAGGGGCATGATCTAGCTCTGCCTCCGGACGGTGTCCTGGAGGCCGCACACGCATCAGTTCGGACCCCTAACTCGGAGCCTATTGCGCCAATCGAGGATGATCGGTTGGACGTCACCTCGGGGGCTTCGATCCCGAAAGCGATCGAGCCGAACGCTAGCCCCGCACTCTGCACGACCCGTGACTCCGAGGATCCGGACTCCTTTCCGAACTCCGAACCCCCCGCGCCCCTGCCGATCGAATCTGATTGGGCGCCGATAATGGAGTTCACCGCCATAGACATCTTTCAGCACTCGCCTTTTAGCGATATCCTGAACTCTCTTAAATCTCTCTCTTTATCAGGAGAGCCCTGGCCGGACTACGGTCAGCGAGGGTGGGATTCGGACGATGAGGAAACTCAAAGCCCACCCACCACCCACTTTGTAGCCACTGTCGACGATCTAACCAACATGCTTGACTTCAGCTCCGAAGACATCAACGGCATGGACGACGATGTAGGAGACGAACAGGAACCAGCACCTATAGGGCCCTGGAAGGCCACCTCGTCATATGACATATATATGGTGGATACTCCAAAAGATGGAGATGGCGATGGAACAGTGGGGGATGACGCCCCCAAGAAACAGCCAAAGCGCCGGCGTCAGCGGCGCCGCTCTAAATCCCGCCAAAGCAAAAACAGTGATTCCGGCACGGGAGATAATACTACCCCGGATAGCGCCGAAGAACACCCACCTCAGCAAGATTCAGCACAGGAAGATGTAGAAGCCAGCCCTCATGAGAGAGCGGCAAACCGAGAGGTCGAGGATGATAACTATACGCCTCCCTCCGAAGACGAGGCAAGCCTCGATGACGACGAATTCGTCATACCATCAGACCCCGCCGAACAAGAGCGTTTTAAACGCAGGCTTTTAGCCACGGCAAGCAGCCTCAAGAAAAAGCAGCAACAGCTTAGAGCTGCCCAAGATCTGTTAGCTGACAGATGGACTGAAGTCCTTGCGGCCGACGAGTATGAACTCGAACGCCCCTCCAAGAGTTACCCGAAGCGCAGGCCTCTACCCCGATCAACAGAGGAAGCACCTACATCACCAGCGCATGACATGGCAAACCGGCCACCTCGCGGCTGCGACAGAGAGGCCTCTCGGCCCTCCACCCAAGCCATGCCCCGACGCCGCTCAACTA
Source organism: Triticum urartu (assembly GCF_003073215.2). Taxonomy (NCBI): domain Eukaryota; kingdom Viridiplantae; phylum Streptophyta; class Magnoliopsida; order Poales; family Poaceae; genus Triticum; species Triticum urartu. Next base: position 392,731,613 of record NC_053023.1, on the reverse strand, counting down.
AGGCACGGGAAAATGCGCCCGACCTGCGAGACATACTGGAGGATAAGGCAAGACAAACAAGATCGATCTACGGATCGCGCAGGCGCCCTACGGCATGTGACAATGATCTTCACTCCGGATACAACAAATCCGGCCGAGACGAACACAACAGACATAGCTCTTCCGAGCTACGTCGTGATATAGCCCAATACAGAGGCGCCGCACACCCGCTATGCTTCACGAATGAAGTAATGGATCATAAAATCCCAGAGGGGTTCAAACCCGTAAACATCGAATCATACGATGGCACAACAGATCCGACGGTATGGATCGAGGATTATCTCCTTAACATCCACATGGCACGCGGCGATGATCTACATGCCGTCAAATACCTCCCGCTCAAACTTAAAGGACCGGCCCGGCATTGGCTTAACAGCTTGCCAGCAGACTCAATCGGTTCTTGGGAGGACCTGGAAGCCGCATTCCTCGACAACTTCCAAGGCACTTACGTGCGACCACCGGATGCCGACAACTTAAGCCACATAATTCAGCAGCCAGAGGAATCGGCCAGACAATTCTGGACACGGTTCCTAACAAAGAAAAACCAGATAGTCGAGTGTCCGGACGCAGAGGCCCTAGCAGCCTTCAAGCATAACATCCACGACAAGTGGCTTGCCCGGCACCTGGGACAGGAAAAGCCGAAATCCATGGCAGCCCTCACGACACTCATGACCCGCTTTTGCGCGGGAGAAGACAGCTGGCTAGCTCGCAGTAACAACTTATCAAAGAACCCTGGTAATTCGGATACCAAGGACAAAAGTGGTAGGACACGTCGGAATAAGCAAAAACGCCGCGTTAACAGCGACAACAATGAAGACACTGCAGTCAATGCCGGATTCAAAGGCTATAAATCTGGTCAGCGGAAAAAGCCATTCAAAAAGAATACTCAGGGCCCGTCCAGTTTGGACCGAATACTCGATCGCTTGTGCCAGATACATGGCACCCATGAAAGGCCAGCCAATCACACTAACATGGATTGTTGGGTGTTCAAGCAGGCAGGCAAGTTAAGGGCCGAAAACAGATACAAGGGGCTGCACAGCGATGACGAGGAGCCCAAGCCGCCGAACAACAATGGACAGAAGGGCTTTCCCCCACAAGTGCGGACGGTGAACATGATGTACGCAACCCACATTCCCAAGCGGGAGCGGAAGCGTGCGCTACGGGACGTATACGCGATGGAGCCAGTCGCCCCAAAGTTCAACCTATGGTCCTCATGCCCGATCACTTTTGATCGAAGGGACCATCCCACTAGCATCCGTCATGGCGGCTTCGCCGCATTGGTTCTTGACCCAATCATTGACGGATTTCATCTCACAAGAGTCCTCATGGACGGCGGCAGTAGCCTGAACCTGCTTTATCAGGATATAGTGCGGAAAATGGGCATAGATCCCTCAAGGATTAAGCCCACAAGAACGACCTTTAAAGGCGTTATACCAGGTGTAGAAGCCAACTGTACAGGCTCAGTAACACTTGACGTGGTCTTCAGATCCCCGGACAATTTCCGAAGCGAAGAGTTAATCTTCGATATAGTCCCGTTTCGCACTGGCTATCACGCCCTGCTCGGACGATGCTAGGCCCTCGAGGAGTAATTACGGTCAACGGAAACACCGAACGCTCCCTCCGTACGGAGGAGCATACGGCGGCTCTCGCAGCGGAGGTACAAAGTAGCCTTCTCAGGCAATTCTCCAGTCCGGCCATTAAAAAGCCAGACACTGCCAAGCGCGCCCGGAGTAACCCACAGCAGGACCGCCTAACACACTTTGAGCAAGCGTAGCAATGCGGCCCCAACCCCAGCTTTTGCGACATAACGAAACCAGTACCTTGCGTACATAACTACGCCCTTGAAATACCATGGGCACAGGGGAAGGGGCACAATAATGGCACGCCCAAAATACGGCTTAAAACGTAGTAGGGGCTGCCGGATTCTTTTTTTAATTTTTTCTTACTTTCAGGACTCCATACTTCGGACGACCTGTTCGGCAATTCGACTGCCGCACAAACAATGCAAGATCCAGGGAGGCAGACAAGCCATGCCGCATTATGGAACTCCCAGGTGGTCTCTGTTATGAGCGGTATACCTGTTTTAAATACAATTCCGCGGCCTGCCCCTGGTCAGGACATACTGAATAGTCCAATATCTTTTGCTTACCGCACTATTTGTATCGTTCGGCTTTGATAAATAGCCTCTCTATAAACAATGCTTAGCTTCTTGTCTATTTTTTGTATTGTCTTCTTTTCATATTTATGTTTATTAAATGACATGATTGCACCCGTACACCATGGTACGGCAAACATGCCAGGGGCTTCAGTACCCCTCATAATGGTGTGAGAAGTCCATACACTTTCACAAGTGCGGCACCCCGAACTTATAGCACTATATGCATCGGCTCCGAATCATGATTTGGGTCAATAGTTGGGTTTGCCCAGCTCCTATGTTTTGGTGCCTTACGTTCCGCTCTATCGGCTAAGGTAGCACTAGGAGAACCACTGCGATTGTGCCCCGGTTCAGCTGGGTTAAGCACCTCAGTGGAGAAAGCTAAAACTGACTGTCATGATGTGGTGAGAGACCGGCCGATGTTCGAGAGGTTTTTCGAGTCCCTAAAGGCTTATGCCGCTTCGAGCGAGGAGCTGGCTTTGTCCGGCCAAGGCGTGGATAGCGCCCCGAACTCGGTCTTCCGAACTAGGGGCTTCACCGAAATTTAAAATTATAGAGTTCTATGGCTAAGTGAGAGTGTTCAAGCATTATAGTCCGATTGCCTGGTTCGTTGTGCTGAGCGCCTCCCTCGAAGGACCCAACTATGGGAAAAAGAGCGCTCAGGTTTATCTCGAACACCCTAGCACTAGTGGCACGGGGGCAGAAGCCAACGACTGGCCATCTCTCAATTTTTGATAAACGGCCACACAGAAAGTAATATTTTAAATTAAATAAGCATTGCTTAGCGCATATGAACAAGTTTTCAGCGCACAGGATAAACACGAGCGAGTTCATTCAAATATCACATCCTTGGTACATTCATCCGCCACAAGGCGGGCACCTGCAAGAACATCCTTGTAGTAGTTCTCGGGCTTGCGATGCTCCTTCCCGGCGGCGGCCCGTCCTTCACAAGCTTCTCACCGTCCAGCTTACCCCAGTGCACCTTTGCACGGGCAAGGGCACGGGCAAGGGCCCGACGGGCACCTTCGATGCAGACGGAGCGCTTGATGACCTCAAGCCTCGGACAGGCCTCCACCAGCCGCCGCACCAGCCCGAAATAGCTCCCAGGCAGGGCCTCTCCGGGCCACAGCCGAACCATGAAGCCCTTCATGGCCTGCTCGGCCGCCTTGTGGAGCTCGACCAGCTGTTTCAGCTGGTCGCTCAAGGGCACAGGGTGTCCGGCCTCAGAATACTGAGACCAGAACACCTTCTCTGTCGAGCTGCCCTCTTCAGCTCGGTAGAACGCGGTGGCATCGGATACGCTGCGGGGAAGATCTGCGAATGCCCCTGGAGAGCTCCGGATTCGGGTAAGTAACAGGTAGTTCACTTTTATATTTCTGCTCTGCATAAAGAATGCCTTCCCGCTGCTATCTTCCTCATCTCCTCCAACTCTTGGAGGGCCTTTTGGGCTTCGGCCTTGGCAGACTTGGTAGCCTCTAGGGCTGTTGCAAGCTCGGATGCTTGCGCCTTCGACTCCAGCTCCAAACTCTCATGTTTTTTCATGAGAGCCTGCAGCTCTTGCTGCACCTCGCCGACCTAAGCCCCTAGTCTGTCTCGCTCGGTGCGCTCCGCGGCCGTTTTCTTTTCGGCCTCAGACAGCGCCTGCTTAAGGGTCGCCACCTCAGTCGTGGCCCCTACAATAAGCAGTACAATCTTGTTACTCTTTTTGCAATCAAGCCTTTCTATAGGCACTTTTTCTGTAAGGTATTTCTTACCTTCTTCCGCCTCGAGCCGTCGCTTGGCAAGGCCGAGCTCTTGCTCGGTCCGCTCGAGGTCCTGCTTCAGGACACCCACCTCCGCAGACAGCGAAGCCTGCATACGCATATTGACTCTTTTTTGTTAGACTCCTGCGATATTTAATAGATCCTCTATTCGACTTTTCTTTTCGAACGCCAAACAGAGCATCAGGGGCTACTGTCTATGCGGTAATATTTTTACATATTTTTACTTACCTCGAAGCCTGTTAGAAGGCTAGCGCAAGCTTCAGTCAGTCCGCTCTTGGCGGACTGAACCTTCTGGATCACCGTACTCATAATAGTATGGTGCCCCTCGTCGATGGAGGCGTCGTCAAGCACCTCCAGCAGATTGTCCGGCACCTCCGGTTGGACGGAGGCCGCCGGCTCAGAAGGCTTGCTCCTCTTGGAAGGAGTTCGCCTACCGCGGTCCGGAACTGTGGAAGATTCCGGCGCGGTGTCCAGCACAAAGCCGGACTGAGAGCTCTGGGGAGCCTTATCCCCTTCACTCCTGGAGTCCGGGAGGTTGCCTCGCGGCTCCTCCGGGACCACCTCCTCCTGCCACGGAGCTTGTCGTGACGCCACTTCGGCGTTGTCTGCAGTGCGGGGGGAGACAGCGGGCGGAACTGAGTTCACGTCCGATGAGTCCAGGGAGCCGCCCAACGATTCGTCGAATTCGTCCCGGGGCGGACTGCATAATTACATTCGACATTAGGGAAAGCTGTGCAACAAAGGAACATCATGAGTTACTCTGATATCCGAACTTACGATTTTGCCGGACGCTTGGCCCTGTTTGGCCACTCCTCTTTGCCCTCTTCGGCGTTGGAGGCGTAGTCCGGCGGAGGGGTCTTCCTTTTCCTAGACCCCTCAGCCTCCCCCGTTGGGGCGGTCTTCCTCTTCTCTCCTCCCTCTGGTGGGGAGGGAGAGTTTTCTTCTTCCTCCTCCTCGTTTTTGCGGGAGGAGGGCCTCTCGGACTCGTCAGATGACGAGTCCGACACCACCACGTTGCGGGCACTCTTTCGAGTCCCCGTGGTCTTCTTCTTCTTGGCCTTCTTCTCTGGCACCACATAAGGCGCCGGAACCAGCAGCTTCACTAGTAGAGCTAGGGCTGGGTCTTCGGGCAGCGGAGCCGGACAGTTAATCGGTCCGGATATTGCCCGCCAAGCCTGTCAAAGGTAAGGGAGTTTAGATCCCGCATAGAGTCAAACTATGAAAAAAGCTTAACATCCTGTAAAAGGTGTAGATGGCTTACCTCGCTAGCGTGACGCTGCGAGCTGTATCCGCGGTCCTCGGAAGCGGATGCAGGAGCCTCGGCGCCCTTGAATAGCATCTTCCAGGCATCTTCGTACGTTGTGTCGAAGAGCCTGCTGAGGGTTTGATGCTGCGCCGGGTCGAACTCCCACAGATTAAAATCCCGTTGTTGGCACGGGAGGATCCGGTGGACGAGCATAACCTGGATTATATTAACAAGCCGGATTGGCTTGTGCACTAGGGACTGGATGCATGTTTGCAATCCGGTCACCTCTTTTTTGTCACCCCAAGACAGGCCCATCTTTTTCTAGGACATAAGCTGCGTGGGGGGTCCGGATCAGAACTTGGGGGCTGCGGTCCATTCCAGATCGCGCGGCTCGGTGATATAAAACCACCCGGATTGCCATCCCTTTAGGGTCTCCACGAAAGAGCCCTCGAACCATAGGACGTTGGCCATCTTGCCCGCCATGGCGCCTCCGCACTCCGCCTGGCTGCCGCGCACCACCTTGGGCTTGACGTTGAAGGTCTTGAGCCAGAGGCCGAAATGGGGGCGGACGCAGAGAAAAGCCTCGCACACAACGATAAACGCCGAGATGTTTCGGATAAAGTTCAGAGCCAGACCGTGGAAATCCAGGCCGTAGTAGAACATGAGCCCCCCGACAAATGGGTGGAGTGGAAAACCCAGTCCGCGGAGGAAGTGGGGGAGAAATACTACCCTCTCATGGGGCCTTGGGGTGGGGAGAAGCTGCCCCTCTTCGGGAAGCCGATGCGCGATGTCCTTGGACAGGTATCCGGCCTTCCTTAGCTTCTTGATTTTGCCCTCCGTGACGTAGGAGACCATCCACTTGCCTCCCACTCCGGACATTGCTGGAGAAGGTTGAGGTGGGAAGTGCGGGCTTGGGCGCTGGAGCTCGGGTGCACAGGAGATGGATAGGCAAAGGAGGAAGAAGGCGTAGGTAAAAAGGTGGATCCTTGTCCCCTTATATGGGCGGATGCGGTTGTGCGTCCCCACCTGCCTAGTAAAACTTGCTTGCCTCCCTAGCGCCGTAATAAGTGGCGCGGTTGGGTTACCCACGTCCGTATTGATGAGAATCCCGTAAAAGGGGGGTACACGATCTCTGCTTTGACAAGACGTGCCAAGGAAACCGCCTCGCAAAACGCTGAGGTGGAAAAGTGAAAACAATTCGAGTGAAGGACTTGGCTGTAGTGTGATGATGCACTGCGGAATACGTCAGCAGATTTGATTTGTATTAATATTATTCTCTCTATGGCAATACGTGGAAGCTTATTTTGCAGAGCCGGACACTACTCTTGGTGTTTACAATCTTCTATGAAGGACTTGGAGGAGGAACCCGCCTTGCAATGCCGAAGACAATTTGCGCGCTGGACTCGTCGTCATTGAAGCCTGGTTCAGGGGCTACTGAGGGAGTCCTAGATTAGGGGGTGTTCGGGTAGCCGGACTATACCTTCAGCCGGACTCCTGGACTATGAAGATACAAGATTGAAGACTTCGTCCCGTGTCCGGATGGGACTTTCCTTGGCGTGGAAGGCAAGCTTGGCGATGCGGATATTCAAGATCTCCTACCATTGTAACCGACTCTATGTAACCCTAACCCTATCCGATGTCTATATAAACCGGAGGGTTGTAGTCCGTAGACAATCAACTCCATATACAACAATCATACCATAGGCTAGCTTCTAGGGTTTAGCCTCCTTGATCTCGTGGTAGATCTACTCTTGTACTACCCATATCATCAATATTAATCAAGCAGGACGTAGGGTTTTACCTCCATCAAGAGGGCCCGAACCTAGGTAAAACATCGTGTTCCCTGCCTCCTGTTACCATCCAGCCTAGACGCACAGTTCGGGACCCCCTACCCGAGATCCGCCGGTTTTGCCACTGACAGTGTCCATCAAATAAGCATGAGGTCGTCTGATAAGCTTATCAAGACGATATAGAATGATATGCAAAGCATTCATGAAAGGAAATTCATTTGTCGTATGCACAAAGGTGTTGTGAATATGATTAATGCGACCATTGTGCAAAATGATTTCATAATGGGACGGTGTGTCAAAAGCATGAACATGGTAATTGGTGCTCAATGTGAGTATGTGATCATGCAATTGATGGTGGGCAATGTGATCATTATGCATGAAGAGGCCATCAAGAAAGATCACAACAAATTTGCTAAGAATGTGCACAAGCTCATATATCCTAGATGACATGGAAATACAAGATGCAACAAGGCAATCATAATGTGATTCAATCCATGCATAAGATGCAAATTTGTTATGGGTGGTGTTGTATCATAGCTCGATGTCATGGCCCTCCTCAACTTGGAGGTCCATAGGGTCCATCTCCAATGTCGGTCTTCCATCCAATAGATGTATCATGTAGATAAGAAGGAGACAATAATGAAAGTATGGCCCATCCAATATGCATATTTGAAGATGGCTCAAAGGGAAAGAGTTCACCTTTAGTAGTTTCTCGAAAATGTTGGTGTCACACATCATATACGCCTTCACATAACCAATATGTCTTGTGATGTTACCTCCTTGTGAATCCCTCAAAATGAAAGAACTTGACAAACACTCGGAAAAACAAATGGGGTTAGTGCAAATGCAACACCTATCATTCGAGTGGTGAGATAGCCAACAAGTGTTTTCATCATTCTTATCATTAGAAAGGACAAGGTGTGGTATGCTATGAAAGCATATGATGCAACTAACACCAAAGACATTAGGTTCAAGTAAACAGGCAAGCTTCACCAGTAATATGTCCGAGTCTCCAAGATTGATAAGCATAGCATGAGTGCACTCACGACAATGGCATATGAGAGGTGCAACTAATGGAGACAAGAGACAATTATGAAGATAAATCGTGCGAGAGGCATGAATATATATGCTATCAACCCAATGAAATGAGCAAGAATGGATCATGGGTGATGCAACAAAGCAAGCAATCATAGTGATCACGTTATGCAAGCTAGTAGTGCGAGGATGCAACATACTAGAAGTAATCATGGCAATCATGTCATGGCAAGTAATAGTGGGCATACATAATGCACATGACATATCACAATAATGACAACAAGATATGAGTAATGTATCATCATTGTATTGGCAAGAAGTCCTATGTAAATAGCAATGGAACATCATGACTCTCCCGACACAAGAATCAATAATAGCATGATGTATGATGTAAACATGGTAATAGCAACAAGGATCTCGACCAAGCATGTAAATGCACATAGAAGTAGTATAATGGTGAATCATGGGTAAATGCATGCAAGGGTCACAATTGCATGGGAAAGGCATGGAAACAAGCATAGCATGCAAATTGAACACGGTAAATGAGCATAAGATGACAAATGGTAAATAGCCCAAAGTCGTGTGAGAGCCAAGTAAAAGAGATGCGCGTAGTCCTTGAGCGAATGGAATGGTGGTAAGGATAGTCCATGGAATCCCAAATCATCGTTGCTCTCAAGAGCTCGTTTCATCAACTCATGGGATTGTGAGGTTGACGAGTGTTCCTAAGTACCTACACAAAACAAAGGCAAAGGGAAAATTGTGTGTGCGTGGTATATGCACACATCATCCATCATGATGCACACGTGCATGTGTTGGTTAGCACAAAATAGCCAATGCTCAAATAAATGAGATGCATGATATAGAAACATGTCATCCATCATGAGAGGTTTGTTATTATGTATAGCATAATGGAGAATCAAATTGTGTAATGCATCATGAGAAATATTTATAGCATTGTTATTCATGGAATGCATATGGTGCGCGCAATTATGGGAATCTTGCAAAGTATGGAATTCTTCAAAATCTCCTAATATGTATGAGGAAACTATGGGGGTCTCCTCATGAGCATTAGTGGAAACATCACATGGAGAATATTGACAACATCCAAAACAATGCATCATCTCGTCATCTATGACATAAGTGCAAATGGGATTTATTTTAATGGGGCATGCATAGTTACTATGTCGAGATTGTAATGATGCAATATGGGAGATCTCACTCATAGCATATGACAAGTTTAAAGGGTTGTCGAACATGATGTGACCAAAAGAATTTTCACATGATATCCTATGGAGCATAGCATCATAACTAGGCAACTCAACATGCTCATCATAAATTTGTAAGTCATGACATAAGGAAGTTGCACTAGCATGAGGCATGGTAATAGGTGTGTCAACATCATGCAAGAAATCATTGGTTGGATAGTCCACTAGTGGGACAAGAGAAGCACCATCACCTATGTAACCTTTGGAGCGTCGCTCATGCATTGAAGGTGAGGTTGTAACTTGATGGTACCATGTAGGGTGCACATTCTTCCATCATGGCCATCGATTTTCCAATTGGAGGTACGGACTCGTCGAGGGTAGGCTCGTCTTCATGTAGGAGACCTAGAACCAAAGAAAACACACTCGAAGTAGAGGTTAAGTCATTAGAAATCATAGTGGCCTCACATGCTGTGTCAACTACCTCACTCACTAAGTGTTGTGGCTCACTCACTCCCTCTTCGATGCTCTCACTCGTATGGTTGGTGGAGTCACTCAAATAGCTCTCAACCTCACGTAGGATGTGTAGCATACTCTCAAGTGTCGGGCTAGTGGTGGTCACACTCATCCTCTCATATGAAATGCACTCAATGTCATATATGGTGGAGTCACTCATCTCACTCATGGGGTGGTGGCTCTCCTCACATGGCAATTAGGGCATCTCGTCAGATGTGGGTGTCGGAGAGACGTAGCTGCAAATGTCTCCATGCTCAACTCCTATTGCCGCCTTGGTTGAAGTTATAGTCCCATCCTCAACCTCCTCATCCATAATGCCTCCAAAGATGATAAATGTTGTAGGATGTGGAAAAACATCACTCTCCTCCAAGACCAAAGAGAGGGTCTCATACGCGGTCTCGTAGCTTGACTCGGAGTAGGAGACATATTGGGGCATCGTCTTCATGTTTTTGAAGACGTTTGTGCTCGTCGTTGTGGTCGAAGGGGTGGCCCTTGCTCGACCGTCTTGTCATCATCTTGTATGAGGCCCATATGATGTGGCACCTCGTAGCTCGTCTCCATGACCTAAGGTAATTTCCCAAGATCGGCCATCTTCCTTGGGGGGTTTCCGAAGATGGAAGGGTCACCCTCGCTCGTGGTTGGTCGCCTTGTTGTTGAAGATGTCGATGTCGGCGAACTTGTGGGATTTAGGAAAAGGTTTTGTACATCCAAAGGCAAAGATGCATTGATAACACTTGGCGAAGATGCCAAAGTGGTGGTGGTAGCCGTACCTTCCTCTTTGTGGTGCTTGTCTCGCGGTCTTCTCTTGTGCTCATGAAGTTTGGCCTTGGCGTGAAGTAGATCTTGTTGGGACTTGTAGGTGTATGCATTTAGAGCATATTCATGATGATGGTGTCGTTGTCGTACTCGAGCTCGTAGTAGATGTCATTTGTCGTCGTCGTGCACATGATACTTGGAGGTGACTTGCCCTTCATGACGATGTGGGTCATGGATGTGATGGTACTCGCCATGGAGATATGGATGTGGATGAATTGTGCTTGCATCGCTTGGGCGCTCCGAAGATGATCGACTTGCTTGCCGTCACCTTGAGTATGATGAAGGGGAAGAACGGTTGACCAACAAAGTCCGAATCTCCTCCATCCTTGCATCTTCCTCCTCCTTTTGTGCGGAAAGCTTGTTGTCAAGGTAGTCTCTTGTATGTGCTTTGGAGTGTCTTATGCTGATGGCGAGGTTGTCGATGCACTCTCTCAATCTTGATTGTACGCCTTGCATTTGTTGTTGTAGATCAAAGATGGACGTTTTGGTGATGTAGTTGTTCGCGACATCGTTGTTGTCGAAGACCGGAGATGAAATGCCTTGCCTATCCATCACAAGACTCGAGCAAATGTGAGTGGGATAAGACAAGAGCTAGACCAATCTACCTTACCCAATGTTGAAGATCGATCAATGATCACTCAATGATGTAACAAGGAAATAGCACAATTGGTACCGTTTCTCATCGATTTGTCACACAAATAAGTCTTATGGAGTAGCTTGGTGAGGATGGTGGCACAAAAATTTGATGCAAAATGTTGGCAAGACTCAATAAAGTTGAAACATATTCACAAATTCGCAAGTGTAACAAGTAGACCAATAGCAATGTGGACACATGAAAACACATGCACGAATAGATAAATGTGGTTCTGCAACCAAGGTTTGAGCGGAAAATGTGGAATCCACGGAAAATGCTCTTGTCGCACAACACTAGAGACGCTAGCCGATTGCTCAATAGGCGGATACGCACTTGTGCACTACCTATATGAGACAAAATTTAGCGACTTCCTATCACAAGTATTCTATGTATGTATCTTCCGGTGCTTTAGCACAAGATGATTGATACATCTCCAATGTATCTATAATTTTTGATTGGTCCATGCTATTATATTATCTATTTTGGATGTTAATGGGCATTATTTTACACTTTTATATCATTTTTCAGACTAACCTACTAACCGGAGGCCCAACCCAAATTGCTGTTTTTTTTGCCTATTTTAGGGTTTCGAAGAAAAGGAATATGAAAGTGAGTCCAAATGGAATGAAATCTTCGGGAACGTGATTTTCTCAACAAACGTGATCCAGGAGACTTGGAGTGGCCGTCAAGAAACAAGGGAGGAAGGCACGAGGCAGGGGGCGCGCCTACCCCCTTGGGCGCGCCCTCCACCCTCGTGTGCCCTCCGTTGCTCCACCGACGTACTTCTTCCTCCTATATATATCCACGTACCCCCCAAACATCCAAGAGCACCATGAAAACCTAATTCCACCACCACAACCTTCTGTACTAGAGAGATCCCATCTCGGGGCTTTTTCTGGAGCTCCATCGGAGGGGGTGTCGTGGTTCTAAGACTGACAGTAGAGTAGAGGGTGAGAATGTAGAGGCAAGATCCTAGCTATGGAGGAGTTGTACACACGAGTTTTACGAGTTCAGGCCCTTCTCAGAGGAAGTAACAGCCCTACGTCTCGGAGCCCTGAGGCGGTCGACTGAATATATGTGTGTGAATTAAGGAAAGTGCGAGCCCTTGTCCCAGAGGAGGGGGTGGCTTATATAGAGTGTGCCAGGACCCCAGCTCCCCTCCGTTACACAGGGTTCAATGTTCATAAAGGTGGGGCATTACTGGTAACGTCTACAATAAAGTGTTATAAATGCCCATAAAGCTATGGTTTAAGTCCTGACCGTTGTAGAGTGGAAGGCTTCTCATCTTCAAGGTGGTCGAGTGTCTTCAAAGTGGTCGAGTGAGCACATCTTCATGGTCGAGTGGATGATGGTTTCTCTTCGACTGTTTCTGATTCTTTATAGAGATGTCCTTGGGGAGGGTATGCCGGACAGATCCATGAGCCTACCCTAGGTACATAGCTTCGTCATTAGCCCCCAAATGGATCAGGGTTTGAGTGGGGAAGGAGTTGGGAAAACTTCCGACCCATTCTTTGTGCTACGAGTATATCCTATTCTGGAACAATGAGTTGAGGGGACGACGTCGACTCCTTTATTAGTCGCCTTGGTCCATTCTAGGTTTTTGTCGAGTGAATTTTCACGATGGAATTCCGAATGATGATGCGAAGGATGTTTGTCTTCAGTCTGACAGGTTGTTCTGCTCTCCGCGGATCTCGCGGGATTCGAATTTTGGGAAGCGTGCCAGACGGACGGAACCGAGGTTATCGGGATGGATTAGGCAAGTCTCCTCGATCCCTGCGCCACCTTTTTCGCCACGTACTACGCGCACGACTGTTGCGGGATTTGTTTAGATCGCCTGGGTCCACTAGTCAGTCACTCGGGTGACAACCTTATAAAAGGCCTCGGACCAGGCCTTTGCCCCGTGCGCCCTCGTTCTCTCTTCTTCTTCTCCCAATCTCTCCGCCACGCTCACTTCCGCCCTCGTCTCCGGACCTTTGATCGAGCTCGACCCGCCGCCATGGGGAAGGAGAGGACGGTGGCGCTGGAATGCGCGAAGAAGGTGACATCGAAGGCAAAGGGCAAGCGGACCAGCCGGGGCAGATCCTCGTCGAGATCTGGCCTGCCGGTGGGCTGGATCCAGGGCGACTGGATCCGCTCGATAATCACCCAGGACGACCTCGACGACCTGGTGGAGGGGGGACTGATCCCCCACAAGTCGGCACGGCTCCCAGGGAACGAAACCGAGCCGCAGCCAAGGGAGGGTTAGTGTGTCCTCCTCGCAACCCACGTAGATCGCGGATTCTCACTGCCTCCCCATCCTTTCTTCCGGGGTTTTTTGAACTTCTTTGGGGCTCAACTCCACCATTTCACCCCAAACACCATAGTCTATCTGGCTGCTTTCGTGTCGATGTGTGAAAACTTCTTGGGCTGTCAACCGCACTGGGGCCTTTTCAAACACATCTTCACCTGCCGCTCCCAGTCGGTCAAAAAGGCCAAGTCGAGTGACAAGAAGACACAAATGATCCAGATGTGCGGGGGTCTGGGGATCCATATGAGGAGCAAGAGTACTTTCCCTGCCATGATTCTTCCGGACTCGGTCCGGGGCTGTCAGTCGACTTGGTTATACTGCAAGGACCAGCCGACCCCAGGCCAGTCGACTGGACTTCCTCCCTTTTCCTTGGCTCGAGTGGAGAAGCCCGCCCCCCTGAAGGTAGTTCCAGAAGAGAAGGCGCAGGTCAAGGTGCTGGTAGAGCGGGTCGTCCAGCTTGTCTGCGACGGGGTGACCGGGATGGACCTGCTGGAGGTCTTTCTCGGTCGACGCATCCAACCTCTTCAGGCGCGCGATCATCCGATGTGGATGTACTCTGGGCTCGAGGATCGCACTCGGATCCACCCGGAGGACGTCAGCGAGGATACCTTGGAGAAGTGGTTGATGGGGAACACCAGCAACAAAGACAACCCTCGGGGGTCTAGGAGGGTGATTCCATTCGACAACTCGCACCAGCCAGAGTAGGTATAATTCTGTCTTATCAAATATCTTTTTGATTCACAAAGTGATACCTTGTTTATGGTCGATTGAATTTCCTTTGATCGTTGTCCTTTCAGGACCTCATCGACATGTAATCAATGCCCAACGGAGTGCAGGACCAAGAGGCTGAGGAGGAAGGGAGCGGTGGCGAGAGCGGCGAGGAGCATTCGGAGGCCGAGGAAGACAAGGAGAGAAACGAATCGACTGATGACGAAGAAGTCGACTCACCTCCTCGCAGGGAGAGGAGATCCAAACACGCTCACGACCCGGCGAGCGCTCCAGACTTGGTGGCCGCGCCGACTGGTCAGTCTTTGAAGCGTCCTAGGACGTCTTCCTCGACGCCGATTGAAAAGGCTCCAAAGCAGTCCAAAGTTGCGCCGCCTCCAGCGCCGAAAGCTACCTCCTCCAAGCTCCCAAAAGCTTTGCCCAGGATCAAAGTGACCGTTCCTACTATCTCCGGGTAACCATCTGACTTGTCCTTCTCCTCGACTCAATTAATCGGACGTAACCGATTGAATGTGTGTCTTTGCAGTGCTGCTACGTCAGGAACCTCTTCTCTCCAATATCGGGACGAGGAAATGGAAGATGCGGTAACCTCCAACCCAGGTATAAACTCTTGCGATTTTGTTCTTGATTCTTTGGTCGACTGCGTTCGAGTGGCTCACTTGGGGTCGAATGATCTGCCTTGCAGCTCCACCCAACGTCATCGATCTTCCAGATGACGATGAAGATGTGGCTCTTAAGCCTAGGAAAAGCAAGAAGGTAACCGCTGGTAGGATGTCTCGGCAAGAACCCATTGCGACACCTCTTGTCCGTCAACCTGAAGATGCAGGCAGGGCTTCTATAACCTTCGCCGCACCTTTGTCGAGTGGGTCTCCCGCACCGTCGACTGCACCTATGATTCCTTCAGCTGTCCAACTCCACGCCACGGAGCTCCAAGCCGCTGCACCTGGGTCGTCTGCCCACTTTTTCACCAGCTACCCCGTCCTGGATAACCAGTCGAAAGCGGCTGCAGAAGCCATCCGACAAGCTGACATGATGATGGAGCGGGTGAAGACAGTGCATGAGAACAGCCAGGCTGCCTACGACGCCAGCACTGCTCTTCGGGCCAATGTCCAGGTGAGTAAACTTTCCGACTGTTTTTGCTCTATGAGGAAATGTTACTCGAAAAATCTTCTTCTACACAATCTCCTGTTGTTTGCGTCGAATTAGAGCACCCACTGGGTGTTTTGTTGATTTTGGTAGTTTCACTCTTCTACTCGGTCTGGGCGAGTGGAATCAGAACCGGTGGGGGCACGCTAAGTGCACCCACTGGGTGTAGTCCCCGAGACCGCGGTCGACTGCTGGCAGTCGACTGGGATCTGAGTTCTTCTTTCCTTTCCTTTTTACTCCTTACACTCGACTCAGGGGGACCGGTCGAGTAGTTTCGTTCTTCCACTCGGTCTGGGCGAGTGGGATCTGAACCAGTGGGGGCACGCCAAGTGCACCCACTGGGTGTAGCCCTCGAGACCGCGGTCGACTGCTGGCAGTCGGCTGGGGTCTAAGCATTTTTTTTGTCTCAGTCAGCGGGGGCACGCCAAGTGCACCCGCTGGGTGTAGCCCCTGAGACCGCAGTTGATTGTGTGCAGTCGGCTGGGATCTAAGCGAACTTCTTTAGGTTTTATTCACTTGGAAGTAAACAACCTTTGATCTTATCGACTGATCCGTCTTTTTCCTTCCGCAGAAGTCTTCCACTCTTATTTCTAAGTTTTTTGAGCTTGAGGAGAAGCAGAGGCAACTCAACCTCAACTTGGAATTAGCCCAGCAGAATCTGAAGAAAGCTCAAGACGAAGCCGCTGGTATGGAAGGTAACTGACTGTCGACTGACTTTCAATACATTTCTTTGATCTCTTCTTTGATTCGATTGCTTATTTTCCAGAGAAAATGAAGTTGGCTCTGGAGAAGAAGGACTCGGACCTCGCCGCCGCGCAAAAATCAGCTCAAGATAAAACTGCTCTCGCGGACCAGAAGCTTGCTTCAATCGGAATGCTGGAAGAAGAGGTGACCAAACTGAAATCTTGTCTTCATGAAGCTAACCGTGAAGTGACCAGTCTGAAGAAGGACAAGGTCGCCCTGAATGAAAAGCTGGAGTCCGCGATCCGCAAGAGGAATGACACGGAAGCTTATCTGAGGACTCTTGCCAAGAAGCTTTATCTCACGCTAGAAGGTATTTCTTATAATCCGACTATGTTGATGCTTGCGATCGGATCTTGCTCGGTCGATTGACTAACTTTTGCTGCAGAATTCTGTCAAGACTTCGGCGAGCAAACTAGAAGGGTCAAGATGGGTCTGGACCCTATCGCTTCTCCAGTCTGCGATGAAACTGCAATGAATGTGCTCCGACTGGAGTCCCGTATCGCCAGCGCCATAAGCTACCTCGCGCGCTTGAAGGAGGTAGTCTCCCGAATCGACTCGTCGCTTTGGCCGGGGGCGACGCTTCAGAATGACCTGGAATCCTTGATGGCTCGACTGAACGAGATCCCTGACCGAGTGCAAGAATGGAAGAAATCCTCCGCCCGGTGTGGTGCTGATGCGGCGCTGTCCTTGGTGCGAGTCCATTGCAAGGAAGCTCGTGAAGACAAGCTGGCTGCGATCAAAGTTGCTAACACCAAAAAGCATGACTTTCAGTCCTTCATGGAGACTTTCATTGCTGCCGCCACTCGGATCACTGATGGGATCGACCTGGACTCATTTGTGGCGCCTGCCAGCCCTCCTCCGGCCGAGTGAACAAACTTATGAAACCTGAGTCTGCTTTAAATTTGCCTCGGGATGCCGAGTGATTGCTGTAACCGTTGAACTCCTTCGGGCTTGATGCCCGAGCACCTTTGTTTTTCTGCTTGGAACTTTTAGGATTTATCTGAATTTGGTTTATATCCGAATGTGCTTGTGTTTCCCTTTGAATGGACTTTGCTCACTTCTTGGAATAGTCTTTGTGCTGGAGACGCAGCTCTGATGGGGTAGCTCCCTTCGTCGTCGTCGCAGATAGGGATGGAGCGGACGTTGTACTTGTGTCATAGCTCTGAAGGAGAAGGTTGAAGTCGACCTGCACCTTGTCGTCCTTGCGGATAGGGATGGAGCGGACGTTGTACTTGTGTCGTAGCTCCAAAAGAGAAGGTTGCAGTCGACCTGCACCTCGTCATCCTTACGGGTAGTGATGGAATGGACGTTGTACTTGTGCGGTAGCTCCAAAGGAGAAGGTTGCAGTCGACCTGCACCTCGTCATCCTTGCAGATGGGGATGGAACTGACGTTGTACTTGTGCCGCAGCTCCGAAGGAGAAGGTTGCAGTCGACCTGCACCTCGTCGTCCTTGCGGATAGGGATGGAGCGGACGTTGTACTTGTGCCGTAGCTCCGAAGGTGAAGGTTGCAGTCGACCTGCACCTCGCCATCCTTGCGGATGGGGATGGAACGGACGTTGTACTTGTGCCGCAGCTCCGAAGGTGAAGGTTGCAGTCGACCTGCACCTCGCTATCCTTGCAGATGGGGATGGAACGGACGTTGTACTTGTGCCGCAGCTCCGAAGGAGAAGGTTGTAGTCGACCTGCACCTCGTCGTCCTTGCGGATAGGGATGGAGCGGACGTTGTACTTGTGCCGCAGCTCTGAAGGTGAAGGTTGCAGTCGACCTGCACCTTGTCATCCTCGTGGATAGAGATATGTTTCAAACTTAGGCAAGTACTAGACTGTAGCTAAGTCTCCTAGTGAGAGAACTTAGGCAAGTGCTAGACTGCAGCTAAGCCCCCGAGTGGGAGGGTTTCTCTCCACTCGGTAGGATTTTTTCAAACTTAGGCGAGTACTGGACTGCAGCTAAGTCTCCTAGTGGGAGAACTTAGGCGAGTGCTGGACTGCAGCTAAGCCCCCAAGTGGGAGCGTTGCTCTCCACTCGGTAGGATTTTTTCAAACTTAGGTGAGTATTGGAATGCAGCTAAGTCTCCTAGTGGGAGAACTTAGGCAAGTGTTGGACTGTAGCTAAGCCCCCGAGTGGGAGGATTGCTCTCCACTCGGTAGGATTTTTTTGAACTTAGGCGAGTACTGGACTGCAGCTAAGCCCCCGAGTGGGAGGGTTGCTCTCCACTCGGTAGGATTTTTTTGAACTTAGGCGAGTACTGGACTGCAGCTAAGTCTCCTAGTGAGAGAACTTAGGCGAGTGCTGGACTGCAGCTAAGCCCCCGAGTGGGAGGATTGCTCTCCACTCGGTAGGATTTTTTCGAACTTAGGCGAGTACTCGACTACAGCTAAGTCTCCTAGTGAGAGAACTTAGGCGAGTGCTGGACTGCAGCTAAGCCACCCAAGTGGGAGGGTTGCTCCCCACACGGTAGGGTTTTTTCGAACTTAGGCGAGTACTGGACTGCAGCAAAGTCTCCTAGTGAGAGAACTTAGGTGAGTGCTGGACTGCAGCTAAGCCCCCGAGTGGGAGGGTTTCTCTCCACTCGGTAGGATTTTTTCAAACTTCGGCGAGTACTGGACTGCAGCTAAGTCTCCTAGTGAGAGAACTTAGGCGAGTGCTGGACTGCAGCTAAGCCCCCGAGTGGGAGGATTGCTCTCCACTCGGTAGGATTTTCTTTCAAACTTAGGTGAAACAAATTCGCAACTAAGCCCACCCACTGGGGGATTTCAGAAGTAAATAAGAACACAACAATCGAATGATAGGACCATAAGCTCTTGTCTTTGATAAACAAATTACAAAGGTGTTTCTTATTACATTTTATTCGAACGAGTGTTTAAGTATAAAAGGGGCGGAGCAGCTCCGCGTTCCAAGCCCGTGGCTCGTCTTTCTGATGCTCAATACTGTAAAGATGGTATGCTCCGTTGTGGAGAACTTTGGTGATGATGAAGGGCCCTCCCAGGTCAGGGCAAGCTTGTGTGGTTTTTGTTGATCCACTCGAAGAACCATGTCTCCTTCTTGAAAAGCTCGACCCCTCACATTTCTGGCATGGAATCGACGCAGGTCTTGCTGATAAATGGTCGAGCGGATCAAGGCCATCTCTCTTTCCTCCTCTAAGAGATCGACGGAATCTTGCTGGGCCTGCTTTGCTTCCTCTTCAGAGAAGAGCTCAACTCAGGGTGCATTGTGGAGCAGATCACTTGGCAAAACAGCTTCGGCTCCATAGACTAAGAAGAAAGGAGTTCGTCCGGTCGACTGATTAGGAGTTGTCCTCAAACCCCACAGAACCGACGGAAGTTCATCAACCCAAGCACCTTCTGCGTGTTTGAGATCATGCATCAGTCGGGGTTTCAGTCCTTTGAGAATTAGTCCATTGGCTCTTTCTGCTTGTCCGTTTGACTGCGGGTGAGCGAAAGAAGCATAGTCGACTCGAGTGCCCTGAGAGGCGCAGAAAGCTCTGAACTCGTTGGAATCAAAGTTCGATCCGTTGTCCGTGATGATGCTATGTGGGACTCCATATCTGAATGTCAATACTCTGATAAAACTGACAGCGGTGCTAGCATCAAGGTTCTTGATAGGTTTAGCTTTGATCCATTTGGTAAACTTGTCGACTGCAACGAGCACATGAGTGAAGCCGCTCCTGCCAGTTCTCAGTGGTCCAACCATATCCAGTCCCCAGACAGCAAAGGGCCAGATGAGTGGGATGGTCTTCAGGGCTGATGCTGGCTTGTGAGACATGTCGGAGTAAAACTGGCAGCCTTCACATCTGTCAACTATATCTTTCGCCATTTCATTTGCTCGTGGCCAATAGAATCCAGCTCGGTATGCTTTAGCCACGATGGCCCGAGAGGACGCATGATGACCACAGGTCCCCGAGTGGATGTCATTGAGGATCATTCAACCTTCTTCTGGTGTTATGCATTTTTGACCGACTCCAGTCACGATTTCCCTGAACAGCTGCCCTCTTATCACAGTAAAGGCCTTGGATCGACGGACAATCTGTCGAGCCTCTTCTTCATCCTCCGGGAGTTCTTTCCTGAGGATGTATGCAATGTAGGGCACCATCCAGTCAGGAGTAATGGCCAGAACCTCCATGATCAGGTCGACCACGGCTGGGACCTCGACTTTAGTCAGATCTGTGGCGCTCTTAGGTTGCGGAGGCTCTTCAGTAAAAGGATCTTCCTGAACTGTCGTGAGTGAATATGCTCCAAAAATACATTGCTGGGAATGGCTTCTCTCTTGGAACCTATCTTTGCCAAATTGTCGAATGCTTGATTTTTCAGTCGGGGTATGTGGTGGAGTTCTAACCCCTCAAACTTCTTCTCAAGCTTTCTCACCATGTTGCAGTAACCAGTCATGGCTGGGCTTCTGACGTCCCACTCCTTCATCACTTGATTAACTACCAAATCTGAGTCGCCATAGACCATGAGGCGACGGACGCCGAGTGAGATGGCCATGCGCAACCCATACAGGAGTGCTTCATGTTCTGCTTCATTGTTGGAGGAATCAAAGTGAATCTGGAGGACATATCTGAGCTTGTCTCCTCGGGGGGATACCAGAACTACTCCAGCACCAGAACCATTCAGCATCTTGGATCCGTCAAAGAACATGGTCCAGTGCTCAGAGTGAACTTGATTCGGCAGCTGCTGTTTGATCCACTCGGCGAGGAAATCTGCTATAGCTTGGGACGTGATAGCTTTCTTTGCCTCAAACTTGATATCCAAGGGAAGGAGTTCAATCGCCCATTTGGCCACTCGACCAGTTGCATCTCTGTTGTGCAGAATCTCTGACAATGGAGCGTCGCTGACGACTGTAACAGAGTGATCCGAGAAATAGTGTGCAACCTTCTTCGTGGTCATGTAAATCCCATAGACAAGCTTCTGATGATGAGGATATGTCTGCTTTGACGGGGTCAGGACTTCAGAAATATAATAAACTGGGCGTTGAACCTTATAAGCTTTTCCTTCTTCTTCCCGCTCGACCGTAAGTACTGTATTGACGACTTGTCCAGTGGCTGCTATATAAAGTAGTAGAGGCTCTTTCCTGATTGGAGCAGCAAGCACCGCCTGGGTGGAAAGTAGGGCTTTTAGCTCTGCAAATGCTGCATCAGCTTCTGGGGTCCACTCGAACTTGTCTGATTTCTTCATCAGTCGGTAAAGAGGCAGCGCCTTTTCACCGAGGCGAGAAATGAATCGACTTCGGGCGGCCAAGCAACCGGTGAGCTTCTGGACATCATGCACACGCACAGGGCGCTTCATTCGGAGTATAGCGCCTACTTTCTCTGGGTTAGCATCGATTCCTCATTCGGAAACAAGAAAACCGAGTAACTTTCCACCTGGAATTCCAAACATGCACTTTGATGGATTGAGCTTGATATCATACCTTTTGAGGTTGGCAAAGATGTCCCAGTTCTCACGGAGGAACTGGGTGAGCGCTTCTTCCTATTTGGAGTCGAGTGAGGTTGAAATGTGAGTCGGAGCAGCATTGGGATCTATTGGGTGAATGTGAATCGACTTCGTTTCACCACACAACTGGAATGCTGAATCTGTGGCTGGCTTCTTGGCTCGCAGCAAGTCACTCGGATCTGCATTTTTCTGGTATTCTTGCAATTCTACCACGGCCATCTGGGCATCGGCGATCTTTCAGCACTTCTAGAAGCACTCTTCTGCCTTCTTCCGATTGCCAGAGATAGTGAACACCCCTCTGGGACCAGGCATCTTCAGTTTGAGGTATACGTAACATGGTCGAGCCATAAACCATGCATAAGCTGGCCTGCCTAGAATTGTGTGATAAGAACTCTGGAAATCCACAACTTCAAATGTCAACTTTTCTTTGCGGTAATTTTTGGAATCACCGAAAACTACGTCGAGTGCAATCTGACCGAGGGATGTAGCCTTCTTGCCTGGAATGACCCCATGGAAACTCATATGGCTTTCAGTGAGTCTGGACATCGGAATGCCCATTCCCTTCAACGTTTCTGCATACAGTATGTTCAATCCACTGCCACCGTCCATCAGGACCTTTGTCAGTCGAGTGCCTTCGACCACCGGGTCGACCACCAGTGCTTTCCTCCTAGGGGTGGCGATGTGCGCTGGATGATCAGACTGGTCAAATGTAATGGCAGTCTGTGACCACTTCAAGTAACTGGGTGTCGCCGGAGCGACCATCTTCACTTCTCTGTTGATGACTTTCAATCGACTTTTTCTCTCAACGTCAGCAAAAATCATCAGAGTGGAATTCACGTGGGGATAACCATCATCATCCTCTTCCTCATCCTCAGCCTTGTCTGCTTCTTTCTCCTTTTCCTTGGGCTGTTTCTCTCAGAACTGCTGGATTAGGAGCCGACACTACCGAGTGGTATGCTTCGGGTAAATGAAATTACCTTCTTCATCTTTTTTGGTGTGGATATGGCACGGCAGATCCAACACATCATTCCCCTCTTGATATTTTACTTTCTTGGGGTTCCATGGCCCTTTGGGCTTCCCCTTGAACTTTCCTTGAACCACAGCCAAAGCTTCACCCGGAGCAGCTGGCTCGGCCTTGCGCTTCTATTTCTGACCGGAGTTTCCTCCTCCGGCTTTGTGGGCGACTGCTTTGTGCTTGCCGCTCCGGAGTCGCTCTTCTTCTTCACCATTGGCATACTTGGTGGCAATTTCCATCATCCGAGCCAGAGTCATATTTCCTATCCGGCCGAATTTCATATTCAACTCCCTATACCTGACGCCTTCCTTAAAGGCACAAATTGCCTGATGATCTGACACATCCTCTACCGTGTGGTGTAGGGTGATCCATCTCTGGATATAATCCCTCAAAGTTTCATTCGGCTTCTGAACACAACACTGTAACTCTGTCAAACCTGCCGACCGTTTGCAAGTGCCCTCGAATGTTCTGACAAACACTCGGGCGAGATCTTCCCAAGTATAGATGTTGCCAGGTGCTAACTGATTCACCCACGCTCTAGCTGAGCCCTCCAACATCAGAGGAAGGTGTTTCATGGCCACTTCATCATTGCGGCCACCAATCTGGACAGCCACTCGGTAGTCTTCAAGCCAAGTGTCAGGCTTGGACTCTCCGGTGAACTTACTAACTCCAGACGCCAACCTGAAGTTGGGGGGAATCACCGCAGCTCTGATAGCTCTGTTGAAGCACTCTGGACCAGAGACATGCACCCTGTTGTTGGTTTGTGGACCTCCATCATGGCCCTCTCGGTGAGCTCTGTTTTTGTCGACCAAGCCCTGCACGAGAATAGATCTCGCATCAAAGCCTGGCTCCCTGGGGTCGATTGGAATACCTTGCCCAACACTATGAGGGCGTCTGTCTTCATGCTGCCGAGGCACGTACAACCCGCTCCTCGGGGGAGGTGTGGGCACTCGACGGCGATCATCACGATCGACTCGACGATCATACTGCTCTCAGTTTCTGTACTGATCTCGTCGATTCCCACGTCCCTCACGCCTCGGAGGCGATCTTGGGCTATGGGCCGATTGAACTGTGTCTGCCATCACGGATCTACCGGGATCCTATCCCGCGACTGAGATACAACCGTATTCTGTTCTCCCGCCGCCCGGAGCAAGGCTCGGATCTGCACCAGACCTCGACCAGCTTCTGACTGGGAGGGTTGGATCGACTCTGCTATCCGGGCAGCAGCAGCTAGATTCTGGATCGGGGTTCGGTATACCTGAGTCAGAGGAGGAAAAAGCTGGCGTCGACTGGATTCGGGAGCGCGCTGCCGAGCGTGATCGTCAAGTGTGCACGGGAGGTTCTCCAGTCGAGTGCGCTCAGCCAGGTTGGCCAAGCGCACCTACTCCAAGGCCTGGGCCTCAGGGGTTTCCCAACTATAGGAGTATGCAATGCATCCATGTTCTGGCGGTGAAGTTCCTCCCTCTGCTGCGAGGAGAGGGGTTCGGGGTGGTACTCCTCGTGAACGCGCGACGGATCACCGTTCCCGTTGCCTCCATCTTCACGGTTGAAGCCAGGAGGGCTGCATGGTCCATTGACCATCAGAACTTGAGCCGCTGGGTTGCTTCTGTCGCACTCGGATGCGGTCTCTACGGAGCCAGTCGATAGATCGAACAAGCCGTAGAGAGTTTCATCGGGATCGATCGCCGCGACTTGAGGGGTGGCCGACTGGCGGGCCACCACATGCCTCACCCACCGCTGAAGCCTAGACCGACCGAAGTGTTTGCTCTGGCGAGTCCCAAGGAGGGGGAAAGTTGATGGAGTCGACTGGTACTGGGTCGACGGTTGCCGCAGGAGGGCGCCGCGGACGCACGCGTGAAAGTGCGTCGCCCCGTGGGCGGGGAGCGCGTCGGTGTCGAGTGGAGCCTCCTGAAGCCAACCGGAGTCGTCGGCGACAAAGACGAGCGCGCCGAGACGGATCTCGCGGCCCTCAACCAAACGTCCGCCTGGAAACATGATGAAGGGGATCGGAAAAAATGCAACTTCTCCAACAAGTCGCTAAGACACCTGCCCCACGGTGGGCGCCAACTATCGTGGTTCTAAGACTGACAGTAGAGTAGGGGGTGAGAATGTAGAGGCAAGATCCTACCTATGGAGGAGTTGTACACACGAGTTTTACGAGTTCAGGCCCTTCTCGGAGGAAGTAATAGCCCTACGTCTCGGAGCCCAGAGGCGGTCGACTGAATATATGTGTGTGAATTACAGAAAGTGCGAACCCTTGTCCCGGAGGAGGGGGGTGGCTTATATAGAGTGCGCCAGGACCCCAGCTCCCCTCCGTTACACAGGGTTCAATGTTCATAAAGGTGGGGCGTTACTGGCAACGTCTATAATAAAGTGTTATAAATTCCCATAAAGCTATGGTTTAAGTCCTGACCGTTGCAGAGTGGAAGGCTTCTCATCTTCAAGGTGGTCGAGTGTCTTCAAAGTGGTCGGGTGAGCACATCTTCATGGTCGAGTGGATGATGGTTTCTCTTCGACTGTTTCTGATTCTTCGTAGAGATGTCCTTGGGGAGGGTATGTCGGACAGATCCATGACCCTACCCTAGGTACATAGCTTCGTCAGGGGGCATTGATCACAGAGGGCCTCTACAGTAACTCCATGGCCTCTTCGGTGATGTGTGAGTAGTTTACTTCAGACCTACGGGTCCATAGTTATTAGCTAGATGGCTTCTTCTCTCTCTTTGGATCTCAATACAAAGTTCTCCTCGATTTTCTTGGAGATCTATTCGATGCAATCTACTTTTGTGATGTGTTTGTCGAGATCCGATGAATTGTGGGTTTATGATCCAGATTATCTATGAACAATATTTGATTCTCCTCTGAATTCTTTTATGTATGATCGGTTTATCTTTGCAAGTCTCTTCGAATTATCAGTTTGGTTTGGCCTACTAGATTGATCTTTCTTGCAATGGGAGAAGTGCTTAGCTTTGGGTTCAATCTTGCGGTGTTCGATCCCAGTGACAGAAAGGGAACCGATACGTATTGTAATGTTGCCATCAAGGATAAAAAAGATGGGGTTTATATCATATTGCATGAGTTTATCCCTCTACATCATGTCATCTTCCTTAAAGAATTACTCTGTTCTCTTGAACTTAATACTCTAGATGCATGTTGGATAGAGGTCGATGTGTGGAGTAATAGTAGCAGATGCAGAATCATTTCGGTCTACTTGTCTCAGACGTGGTGCCTATATACATGATCATACCTAGATATTCTCATAAGTATGCTCAATTCTACCAATTGCTCGACAGTAATTCGTTTACCCACTGTAATACTTATGCTCTCGAGAGAAGCCACTAGTGAAACCTATGGCCCCCGGGTCTATCTTTCATCATATTAATCTTCCAATACTTAGTTATTTCCTTTGCCGTTTATTTTACTTTGCATCTTTATTTCTCTTTATCATAAAAATACCAAAAAAATTATCTTATCATATCTATCAGATCTCACTCTCGTAAGTGATCGAGAATGGCTTGACAACCCCTTTATCGCGTTGCTTGCGAGGTTCTTATTTGTTTGTGTAGGTGCGTGGGACTTGAGCGTGATCTCCTACTGGATTGATACCTTGGTTCTCAAAAACTGAGGGAAATACTTACGCTGCTTTACTACATCACCCTTTCCTCTTCAAGGGAAAACCAACGCACTGCTCAAGAGGTAGCAAGAAGGATTTCTGGCGCCGTTGCCGGGGAGATTCGCGCCAAGTCAAGTCAAGATTTGACTCCCTCAACGAGTCATTTCTGGCGCCATTACCAAGTCAAAATATACCAAGTACCCATCATGAACTCTTATCCCTCGCATTACATTATTTGCCATTTGCCTCTCGTCTTCCTCTCCCCCACTTCACCCTTGCCTTTTTATTCGCCCTTCTTCTGTTCGTCTTTCCATTTGCTTTGATGTCTTACTTGTCTCGTTTGCTCGTTTGGTTGGAATAGTTGTTTATTTATTACTAAACAGAGAACCTAAGATCTATGGATCCTCATCCACTTGCTAATCTTTTTAAGAGATCCAATTATGATGAACCAATTGCTAGTGAGTTTTGTGCACTAGATTATCTTTATGAAGTTTTGCTTGAAATTCGTGAATCTAAAAATTGTGATGAAGTACTTTATGGAGTGATCCACGATGATCTTTGAATAGAAAGCATGATTGCAATGATGATAGTATAAATTCTATTAATGTCAGTTGTTCTTATAATATGCAAAACCCTAAGTTTGGGGATGCTAATTTTGCTATGTCTACTACTTGTTGCAATGATCATGATTGGGGTGATTCTTCTTATGATCTTGAAAATTTATTTGAGCCCCATGATGAATATGAGATTTATAATAGTGTTTGCAATATTATTGAATGTGGGTTTGGAAGAGTGTCAACTTTAGATCCCACATATTTGGAGAATGTTCAATCTTATGAAATTTTTGATAAAAGTGGGTTTGGAGAGGTCATGACTTTAGTTAATGTTAATCCAACTATTTTGGAAGAGTGTCAACTTTGCATGCATGTGGATCGTGTTGAAAATATTTTATGTGATAGATATTTTTTTGAATTTTCTTATGATCCCACATGTAATTATTATGAGAGAGGAAAATATAGTGGTAGAAATTTTCATGTTACTAAATTACCTCTCGTTATGTTGAGATTGCTATTGTTTCTTTCCGCTTCCTTGCATATGCTAGTTTTTGCTTGACTTGATAATTTGTTTGCCTATAATATGCCTATGCATAATAAGTATGTTAGACTTAGATGTGTTTTTCATGTGTTTTATGATGCTCTCTTTGTGCTTCAATTCTTGTCTTTCATGTGAGCATCGTTGAAATCTTATGCCTAGCTATAAGAAAAGCACTTGTTGGGAGACAACCCAATATTTTTCCTTGATGTTATTCAATAAATAATTTACCTAGCCTCTGTTTTGGTTGTGTTTTTTGTGTTTAATTAGTGTTTGTGCCAAGTAGAACCGTTGGGAAGACTTGGGGAAAGTCTTTTTGATCTTGCTGTAAAAAACAGAAACTTTAGCGCTCATGAGAATTGTTGCCATTTTTATTTGGAAGGTACTATTTAGTTCATTATTTTTGAAGATGATTAATAGATAAATTCCTCACGTCCATCAATTTATTTTAGAATTTTTGGGGTTCCATAACTTGCGTTAGCTACATATTACTACAGACTGTTCTGTTTTTGACAGATTCTATTTTTCTTGTGTTGTTTGCTTATTATGATGAATCTATGGCTAGTAAAAGAGTTTATAAACCATAGAGAAGTTGTAATACAGTAGGTTTAACACTAATATAAATAAATAATGAGTTCATTACAGTACCTTGAAGTGGTGTTTTGTTTTCTTTCGCTAACGGAGCTCACGAGATTTTCTATTTTGAGTTTTGTGTTGTAAAGTTTTCAAGTTTTGGGTAAAGATTTGATTGATTATGGAACAAAGAGTGGCAAGAGCCTAAGCTTGGGGATGCCCATGGAACCCCAAGGTAAAATTCAAGGACACCAAAAATCCTAAGCTTGGGGATGCCCTGGAAGGCATCCCCTCTTTCGTCTTCTTCTATAGGTAACTTTACTTGGAGTTATATTATTATTCACCACATGATATGTGTTTTGCTTGTAGCGTCTTGTATGATTTGAGTATTTTCTTTTTAGTTTACTAGAATCATCCTTGCTGTACACACCTTTTGAGAGAGACTCACATGATTTGAAATTTATTGGAATACTCTATGTGCTTCACTTATATCTTTTGAGCTATATAGTTTTTTGTCTAGTGCTTCACTTATATCTTTTAGAGCACGGTGGTGGATTTGTTTTATAGAAACTATTGTTCTCTCATGCTTCACTTATATTATTTTGAGAGTACTTTAGAACAACATGGCAATAATAAAAACTTTCTACATTGAATACTATGAGAAGTTTGATACTTGATAATTGTTTTGAGATATGGAGATGGTGATATTAGAGTCATGCTAGTTGAGTAGTTGTGAATTTGAGAAATACTTGTGTTGAAGTTTGTGATTCCCTTAGCATGCACGTATGGTGAACCATTATGTGATGAAGTCGGAGCATGATTTATTTATTGATCGTCTTCCTTATGAGTGGTGGTCGGGGACGAGCAATGGTCTTTTCCTACCAATCTATCCCCCTAGGAGCATGCGCGTAATACTTTGCTTCGATAACTAATAGATTTTTGCAATAAGTATGTGAGTTCTTCACGACTAATGTCGAGTCCATGGATTATACGCACTCTCACCCTTCCACCATTGATATCCTCTCTAGTATCGCGCAACTTTCTCCGGTACCATAAACCCACCATATACCTTCCTCAAAACAGCCACCATACCTACCTATTATGGCATTCCCATAGCCATTCAGAGATCTATTACCATGCAACTTTCCATTGTTCCGTTATTATGACACGCTTCATCATTATCATATTGCTTGCATGATCATGTAGTTGACATCGTATTTGTGGCAAAGCCACCGTTCATAATTCTTCATACATATCACTCATGCATCATTGCACATCCCGGTACACCACCGGAGGCATTCACATAGAGTCATATTTTGTTCTAAGTATTGAGTTGTAATTCTTGAGTTGTAAGTAAATAAAGTGTGATGATCATCATTATGAGAGCATTGTCTCAGTAAGGAAAGGATGATGGAGACTATGATTCCCCCACAAGTCGGGATGAGACTCCGGATGGAAAAAAGAAAAAAAGAAGAAGGCCCAAATAAAAAAATGAGAAAAAAAGAAGAAGGGACAATGCTACTATCCTTTTTCCACACTTGTGCTTCAAAGTAGCACCATGTTCTTCATATAGAGAGTCTCCTATGATATCACTTTCATATACTAGTGGGAATTTTTCATTATAGAACTTGGCTTGTATATTCCAATGATGGGCTTCCTCAAAATGCCCTAGGTCTTCGTGAGCAAGCAAGTTGGATGCACACCCACTTAGTTTCTTTTGTTGAGATTTCATAAACTTATAGCTCTAGTGCATCCGTTGCATGGCAATCCCTACTCACTCACATTGATATCTATTGATGGGCATCTCCATAGCCCGTTGATATGCCTAGTTGATGTGAGACTATCTTCTCCTTTTTTGTCTTCTCCACAACCACCATTCTATTCCACCATAGTGCTATATCCATAGCTCACGCTCATATATTGCGTGAAGATTGAAAAAGTTTGAGAACATCAAAAGTATGAAACAATTGCTTGGCTTGTCATCGGGGTTGTGCATGATTTAAATATTTTGTGTGGTGAAGATAGAGCATATCCAGACTATATGATTTTGTAGGGATAACTTTCTTTGGCCATGTTATTTTGAGAAGACATGATTTCTTAGTTAGTATGCTTGAAGTATTATTATTTTTATGTCAATATTAAACTTTTATCTTGAATCTTATGGATCTGAACATTCACGCCACAATAAAGAAAAATTACATTGATAAATATGTTAGAAAGCATTCCACATAAAAAATTCTTCTTCTATCATTTACCTACTCGAGGACGAGCAAGGATTAAGCTTGGGGATGCTTGATACGTCTCCAACGTATCTATAATTTTTGATTGCTCCATGCTATTATATTATCTATTTTGGATGTTAATGGGATTTATTTTACACTTCTATATCATTTTGGGGACTAGCCTACTAACCGGAGGCCCAGCCCAAATTGCTGCTTTTTTGCCTATTTTAGGGTTTCGGAGAAAAGGAATATCAAACGGAGTCCAAATGGAATGAAACCTTCGGAACGTGATTTTCTCAACAAACGTGATCCAGGAGACTTGGAGTGGCCGTCAAGAAACAAGGGAGGAAGGCACGAGGCAGGGGGCGCGACCTCCACCCTCGTGGGCCCTCCGTTGCTCCACCGACGTACTTCTTCTTCCTCCTATATATATCCACGTACCCCCAAACATCCAGGAGCACCACGAAAACCTAATTCCACCGCCGCAACCTTCTATACCCGAGAGATGCCATCTCGGGGCCTTTTCCGGAGCTCCGCTGGAGGGTGCATTGATCATGGAGGGACTCTACATCAACTCCATGGCCTCTCCGGTGATGTGTGAGTAGTTTACTTCAGACCTATGGGTCCATATTTATTAGCTAGATGGCTTCTTCTCTCTCTTTTGATCTCAATACAAAGTTCTCCTCGATTTTCTTGGAGATCTATTCGATGTAATATTCTTTTGCGGTGTGTTGGTCGAGATCCGATGAATTGTGCGTTTATGATCCAGATTATCTATGAACAATATTTGATTCTCCTATGAATTCTTTTATGTATGATTGGTTTATCTTTGCAAGTCTCTTCGAAATATCAGTTTGGTTTGGCCTACTAGATTGATCTTTATTGCAATGGGAGAAGTCCTTAGCTTTGGGTTCAATCTTTCGGTGTTCGATCCTAGTGATAGAAAGGGAACCAATACGTATTGTATTGTTGCCATCGAGGATAAAAAGATGGGGTTTATATCATATTGCATGAGTTTATCCCTCTACATCATGTAATCTTCCTTAAAGCATTACTCTATTCTCTTGAACTTAATACTCTAGATGCATGCTAGATAGCGGTCGATGTGTGGAGTAATAGTAGTAGATGCAGAATCGTTTCGGTCTACTTTTCTCGGATGTGATGCCTATATACATGATCATACCTAGATATTCTCATAAGTATGCTCAATTCTATCAATTGCTCGACAGTAATTCGTTTACCCACCGTAATACTTATGCTCTCGAGAGAAGCCACTAGTGAAACCTATGGCCCCCGGGTCTATCTTTCATCATATTAACCTTCCAATACTTAGTTATTTCCTTTGCCTTTTATTTTACTTTGCATCTTTATTTCTCTTTATCATAAAAATACCAAAAATATTATCTTATCATATCTATCAGATCTCACTCTCGTAAGTGACCGAGAAGGGCTTGACAACCCCTTTATCGCGTTGGTTGCGAGGTTCTTATTTGTTTGTGTAGGTGCGTGGGACTTGAGCGTGATCTCCTACTCGATTGATCCCTTGGTTCTCAAAAACTGAGGGAAATACTTACGCTAGTTTACTGCATCACTCTTTCCTCTTCAAGGGAAAACCAACGCAGTGGTCAAGAGGTTGCAATGATCGAATATGATACCGTATGATATATTGTAATGCACTATGATACGATGCTATGGATCTTTCTTACAAGCGTCTTTGTTTTTCTCTTTTGCTTAAAAGCTTATTCTCTTCTTTTATGGCCACTATGCAAACCAAGATAGCAATTGTGTATATGCGGGAACAAACTTTTGGCACACGAGATGACATGATGATACCAATATGATATGGTATGTATGCAATGGAAGGACGGATCAATGATCACTAATGTGCCCAAGTAGCATGGCCCGACAATACTCAAATGGCTAGTCTCGATAGGCAAGTGACGCAAAATGGGCTAGGGTTTAACAATACAATGGCAAGGGAGAATGTACAATGATGTCGTCAAAGTTACCGTCCCTTGCTTACGGTGGTGATCAATGTCAATGATGACCTCGGGGCGATGCTGAGTGGCGGTGTTCTCGATGTAAAACCGTTCCTAGTTAGCCGAAACACCTTAGGAAACAGAAAAATCACAAAATCAAAATCTCAAATGTCAAATGGTGGGGTAGCAGGAATGCGGTGGTGGTTGCGGAAGTATTGGTGGAAACACAGTCAAAATGGGTTAGGTTGGGGTAGCGGAAGTGTATGGTGGTGGTTGATGAAGAAGTAACCATCCCCAAGTAGCCAAAACACCTTAGGAGACTCAAGCCACAACTCAGTCAACCTCAAATGCAATGGGGAACAAAAAGGGTTAGGTTGCGGAAGTCGATGGTGGTTATGCGGATGAAATGGTGGAAGGCCTAGGCAAAGATGCCAAAGTTCCAAAAATTTGATGGAGTCAAATGGTGTTGAAACGTATCTAGATGGATGGGGGTGTCAATAGCTACTCAATGAGCTAAAGAATGCAAAAATCAAACTCCAGATGTGAAAGTTATGGGCAAAACGATGAAACACGGGAGGCTGATGCTCCAGGGGTCGGACATCCGAGGGTGGGGGCTAGATATCCGGGGGCTGATGTCCAGAACCGTGCATATTTTGTGCTCCAGGAGCCGGATGTCCGGCCGGGGACCCGGATGTCTGGCCCGATGGCCCGGATGTCCGGTCCGACGATTCCAGATCTCGTTTGGGGCGGAAATTTTCGAATTGGAGCAGAATTGATGATTCAAAGGGAAAAAGTGGACGGATTTTGTGGATGGAAATGGTGAGAAAGATGGGGGAAAGCTAGATCCACTTGAAACCAAGCAAATCCATGGATCAAAATCAAAAAAACATCATCAAACCAACAAATCACAAAAAAATTGGGGGCTATTTGGTGGGGATTTTCGAATTTAGGACGAAATCAAGCAAAAGAAGGCTAGAAACAAGGGGCAGGGGCTCCAAATTCGTGATCAACATGGCTCTTGATACCATATGATGTAGGGTAGAACCCTAGGGGCCTATCTTTCACGATTTGGAGGGGATCCCGCGAAGAACACGAGGGGAAAATCACGAGGGGAATGAGAGGAAACACTCAAATCAACAAGAAACAATCACACATGTGCTAGATCCAAGTACACATAGAGAGTTCACACAGTCCAAATACAACAAAGGAAAGATACAAAGGTAGCTATTTCATCTCCGTGAGGAGGTCTTGAGGGGTCTTCCCATGAAGGGGTCTTGAATCCACTTGGAGGATCTTCCCCGTAGAGGTCGTGAACTACGATGTATAAGGTATCAAGTGGATGAGCAAAGCTCTATCTCTAAAATGAGCTATCACATTGCTAACCCTAGCTAGGAGGAAGTGGGGAGTATATATAATCTGGGCCACGAAGGGGTAAGTGGGAGAGAGTTTACATGGGCTCTCAGCCTGCAGCTGCGTAGGGGCGCCAGATGTCCAATGGCGTATGCTCGAGGTCTCATCGTGTGGACACTTGGTGCTTGGGGAGTAGTCGTAGTGTACATGGAGATGATTGTAGGATTCTCCAAATCATGTAAATATAGAGAAGACAAAAAGGTAATAAAGTCTCACATCGACGCGGCTAACCAACAGGCTATGGAGATGCTTGTTAGTTGATATCAATGCGAGGAGTAGGGATTTCCATGCAATGAATGCACTAAGAGCTATAAGTGTATGAAATCTCAACATGAAAACTAAGTGGGTGTGCTTTTAACTCTATAATGAAAAATGCCCACTAGTATATGGAAGTGACATCATAGGAGACTCTCTATATGAAAAACACGGTGCTACTTTGAAGCACAAGTGTGGTATTTGCATGCCCCTTATCTCTTTGTCTTTTTTTTATTCTTTTTTCCTTTTTTTTCCTTTTTTGTCATTTTGTCTTTTTCTTTTTTTTTCTTTCTCTTTTTCCGGAGTCTCATCCCGACTTGTGGGGGAATCATAGTCTCCATCAACCTTTCCTCACTGGAGAAATGCTCTAATAATGAATAATGATGGTCATCACACTTCTATTTACTTACAACTCAAAAGATATAAGTGAAACACATGAAGCATTCTATAAAGCCACACTCAAAAGATATAAGTGAAGTGCAATGAGCATTCTTGTAACATCCCAAATTTTCAATTTGGATGTTATACATAGGTCATCATATGCATATCATATTTTATTTGCATTTTGTTTGTGATCCTAGAAATCTTAGGCCTCTTTTGGTTCATAGGGTAGGAAAATCATAGGAATAGGAAAGTCATAGGAAATGAGATGACATGTATCTCAAATCCTATGAGTAGGAATAGGAAAGGAGATTCTCTTTGATTCACATCATAGGATTTTTTTCATCGAGTCTAGGCTAATGTTTATTTTCCTATGAAATGTGGAGGATAGGAATAATTCCTCCACGGGAATAGGATTCCATTCCTACAAACCAAAGGGCTCTAAAGGAATTTTTCCTATAGAAATCATATCCTATGAAATTCCTACAAGATTCCTCTAAACCAAAGGAGGCCTTAAGCAACTCAAGGACCCACGGAGAGAGTTTGGGGTTTTCATTTATTTTCATATTTGAATTTTCTCAAATTTGAAAAGAGGATCATTTTGATTTTAATAATTTTTCTCTCTAAAATATTTCCAATATTAAAATATATGAGTGGAGATAAAATGACTTATCCAAAATAAGAGGGGAATATGGGAGGAAAAATGTTAAAATCAAATAAATATTTTTATTTGGAATTTCATTACTATTTTATTTGAATTAGAAAAATATGCATTTTTTAAAGTTGCGTTTTTAGGCCAGAAAAATGTTCACTTTGTTCTAAATATTTTATTTAGACGGTGAAAATTGCTGTTGGCATTTTTAGAATTTTTTTATATTTTATTAGGATTTTTGTTTTCGATGGAATTTATTTAAAAAAATATTTCCCGCCCGACTAGGCCAAAGACCAAGCCGAGTAGGTCGCGGCCCAGCTCCCGCCGCCGCCATCCTCCCGCGCGCCGCCGTGCGTGGCGCGGAGGCCGAAGAGAGTCCGACCCAGACTCCTGCTCACGTCGGCCCCCTCCCCAAGCCGCGACACCCCTGCCCTTAAATACCGCGTCGCCCCGCCGCCTCTCCACCCGTCTCGAGCCACCACCCGCGCCGCCAGCCCGAGCCGCCGCTACTTCGCCGTGCCGCTGCCGCCCAAGACGCCGCCGGAGCCGCCCTGCCTCGCCGTTGCTCAACATCGCAGTCGCCGGATGCCGCTATCGCCAGTTTTTCTTTGTTGGACTGGTAAAACCGACAAAACCGTCCTCGGTTTTTTTTGTTAGATCGATTCTGTTTGGTTTTTTCGGTTTCGCTAATTAGCGAGCGTTCACCCGAACATCTCTCTTTGCGAATATTTTCGTTCGTTCGTCTCTGCTAACGAACATTCGTTCGTTAGTCTCTTTTTTCGGCTAGGGACCTATCCATGATTATTTTTTATCGCAGATTATCCCCTAATCATTAAACCCTCGCAACTTTTTAACCATTTGTCCAACTCCAGTGAAACCAACACCAAAATCTTCATATCAAACCCCTCTTTCCATTTAACCAACTTGAACATGATTTTGACAATTTAAAATTTGGATGCAAGCAGATTTTAATTTGAACTTCTTTTGGTTGTAGGATGAGTTTCGTAGCTCCGATTTGATTGATTCTTTTTGCAAATCAAAGCACCTAAGTTGAACTTTCAGTTTGGACTTTCTCATCTGAATTTTACCCTTGCATCTATGCTTGAGTGCTTATGTATGCTATTGTTTGTTTGCGATAGAATTTCCTGAGTGCGAAGCATGATACTACGAGTCTGTAGGGTTTGTAGATCGTCAGCAAGGCAAGTAACACTTTGATCATACCCCTTTTACTACCCAGTTTTTATGCATTAGTTTCAATCCTCAAACACTACATGGTTAGGATTTGATAACATGTGGGTATTGGGAAGTAGTTGATGAGGTAGAACCTATTGTCCTTTATTTAAACCCTAGGAGTTACTACGTTATGCTTACACTGCTATGCTATGCTCATAGACGTTGTTTGGTTTGAGTGATTCATGACAGTTGCGAGTATTATTATGAACTAAGGGTTTATTCAAGGTGGCTACTTTAACACACATCTGGGTGGATTATTTGTGGGCACCTGGGGAATCCTGTGTTGTCCAAGCGATCCCGGGGAGGCGAAACTATAAGCCCCTATCTTTCTCTATGTCCGATTAAAACTTTGAGCCCATTAATATCAGATGAGTATTAGAAATTGTGAAAGATTAAGTGATAGTTGAGTATGTGGAGTTTGCTGAATCAAAGCTCTTACATAGACTCTTCCCGAAAATAAGATGAATTGCAATTGTTTGATGACTAAGTGCATGGTTTGTTAGTTCTCAAGAAAGTTTATGATCTATATTTTAACACGTGAATAGCTTGTTACTTGATCAATAGAAGTTTTATGAGTTGATCTACTATTATGATATATAATGATGCTAGAAAAAGTGATTGGAACTATCATTGATCAAATTTATGCACTTGCTAGCATTCACACTTCATAAATTATCTCTTTTATCATTTACCTACTCGAGGACGAGCAGGAATTAAGCTTGGGGATGCTGGTACGTCTCCAACGTATCTATAATTTATGAAGTATTCATGCCATGTTTACAACAGTTTTATATGATTTTGGTATGATTTGATTAGAACTAACCTGGACTGACGCTGTTTTTAGCAGAACTACTGTGGTGTTGTTTTTGTGTAGAAATAAAAGTTCTCGGAATGCGATGAAAATCAACGGAGAATTTTTCTAGAAAATATAAAAAATACGGGAACAAAAATCTACCGGAGGGGAGTCCCGTGGGCCCCACGAGGGTGGGGCGCGTGCCCACCCCTGGGCACGCCCCTGTGCCTCGTGGAGTTCCCGTGGGGCCCCTAACTTGTTCTCGACGCCAACCTCTCCTATAAATACCCAAACCTCCAGAAAATAACCTAGATCGGAAGTTCCGACGCCGCAAGCCTCTGTAGCCACGAGAAATCAATCTAGGCCATCTCTGGCACCCTGCCGGAGGGTGCCATCATCACCGGAGGCTATGGAGGAGGATCCTGGGGGGACCATCATAACCATCACGGCCAAGGACTAGAGGGAAACCTCTCCCCATCCAAGGGGGAGGCCATGGAGGAGGAAGCAAAAGGGGGAGAACCTCTCGTCCTCTCCCTCGGTAGTGCCGGAGTGCCATCGGGAGGGGAATCATCGCCGCGGTGATCATCTTCATCAACATCACCATCATCATCACCATCCTCATCTCTTTTACGCGGTCCACTCTCCCGCACCCTGCTATAATCCCTACTTGAACATGGTGCTTTATGCCACATATATGATCCAATGATGTGTTGCCATCCTATGATGTTTTGAGTAGATGTCATTTGTCTTTGGGTTGATTGATGATCTAGATTGGTACGAGTTGTATGTTTTATTTTGGTGCTGTCCTATTGTGCCCTCCGTGTCGCGCAAGCGTGAGGGATTCCCGCTGTAGGGTGTTGCAATACATTCATGATTCGCTTATAGTAGGTTGCTTGAGTGACAGAAGCATAAACCTGAGTAAGTGGGTTGTTGCGTATGGGATAAAGGGGACTTGATGCTTTAATGCTATGGTTGAGTTTTACCTTAATGATCTTTAGTAGTTGCGGATGCTTGCTAGAGTTCCAATCATAAGTGCATATGATCCAAGAAGATAAAGTATGTTAGCTTATGCCTCTCCCTCATATGAAATTGCAATGACGACTACCGGTCTTGTTAACAATTGGCTAAGACAATTCCGCACACCGACCCATCATTATTCCACACTCGCTATTTATAATATTTAGTAATATATTCTAACTTTATGATAACAGCACCTACTTTTATGTTTTAGCTCTCCGATATCATGCAAAGTTATCCTCTTCATACTCACAACGTAGTTTTATTTCTCGTTTCTAGTTGGAAGCAAATGTTCGGTGTACGTAGAGTCGTATCAGTGGCAGATAGGGCTTGAGAGAATATTGATCTTAGCTTTAGCTCCTTGTGGGTTCGACAATCCATACTTATCAGTTCCACCTTTGGGAATTGCTATGATGATTCCCTGCACTTGGGGATCATCAAGCTCTTTTCTGGCGCCGTTGCCGTGGAGCAATAGCGTGGGGTTGATATTCTTGTGTGTGCTTGTTTCCTTTCTTCACTAAGTAGATTTTGTTTTTCCTTTTTGTTTCTGTTTAGTTTTGGGTGAAACATACCAAAAAATTATTTAAAAGAATGAAAATACAAAACAATTACTTGCCTCTCATGCCTAAAAAGTTTTTCAATAAGAGAAGTGATTGGAAGATTATGCATTGAAGAAATGAGGGTCGACCTTGAGCACTTGTGTTCATGCTCATGGAAACAATGTAAAAAAATTCATGGAAGCTTCTCTGAAAATAATTATCCCCTTGTATATATCCATTGTATTATAAAAATAATGTGCCAAGCTTCGGTTTTAAGATGATTAGATTGCTTGTTTACTATGTACAACACAAAAACAGAAACTTTGGCTGTAGCGCGTGATTTACATTTTTTTACTGGAAAGTCAGATGGGTCTGAAATTTTTTTCACAATACTTATGTATAAAAATTTTAAATTGTCATATTTTTTAAGAATTTTTTGGAGTTACAGAAGTTTGCTAAATTTCCAGATTACTACAGACTGTCCTGTTTTTGACAGATTCTGTTTTCTATTAGTTGTTTGCTTATTTCGACGAATCTATGGGTAGTATCGGGTGGTATGAGCCATGGTGAAGTTGGAATACAGTAGATATAGTTCTAATATGAAATTGGAATGAGTTTGCAATAGTACCTAAAGGTGGTGATTTGCTTTATTATACTAACGGATCTCACAAAGTTTTTGTTAAACTTTTGTGTGGATGAAGTGTTCGAAGAACGAGGAGTTACCGATGTGAGAAGAATAAAGAGTGGCAAGATCTCAAGCTTGGGGATGCCCAAGGAACCCCATGTAAATATTCTAAGGATACTCAAGCATCTAAGCTTGGGGATGCCCCGGTTGGCATCCCATCTTTCTTCTTCAATAATTATCGATATACCTCGGTTTTTGTTTTGTTCACGTGATTTGTGTCCTTTGTATTTTATTTTTCCTTTATGAAACATGCTAGTATGAGATAGCCCTTCATTGATTTATAGAATACTTCATGTGCTTCACTTATATCTTTTAAGTATGATCTTATAGAATTGCTCTTTGTGCTTCACTTAAATCTTTTGAGTCTGGTATAAAATGCTTCGTGTGCTTCACTTTTATATTTTGATATTGGATATTGTTTAGTCTATAATTAATTGTAGAATCCTCCATG
Organism: Triticum urartu; assembly: GCF_003073215.2. Lineage (NCBI taxonomy): Eukaryota > Viridiplantae > Streptophyta > Magnoliopsida > Poales > Poaceae > Triticum > Triticum urartu. The sequence goes on along the minus strand of NC_053023.1, from coordinate 392,692,176 downwards.
AACTTCATTTATATCTTTTGGAGTATGAATAATACTATCATCTAAAGTGGATTTAGAAGAAGTTTGCTCCCACTATTCCGAATGAGGAGAATTTTGCTTATGTGGAGAGTAGTAAAATTTCTATGCTTGTAGATCATGAAAAGAATGCTTTATGTCATGGTTATATTGTCGAAATCATTCATGATGCTACTGAAAATTATTATGAGGGAGGAATGCATGCTTGTAGGAGTTGCAATAATATCAAGTTTCCTCTCTATGTGCTTAAAGTTTTGAAGTTATACTTGTTTTGCCTTCCTATGCTAGTTGATTCTTGTTCCCATAAATTGTGTGCTCACAAAATCCCTAGGCATAGGAAGTGGGTTAGATTTAAATATGCTAGTCATATTCTTCATGAATTCTTATCTTTTATGTGAGCATCATTGAAATCATCATGCCTAGCTAAAAGGCATTAAAGAAAAGCGCTTGTTGGGAGACAACCCAATATTCACCCTTACAGTTTTTGTGTGTTTACATGATTAAGCTACTGCAGTAATCATGTTTTATCGCTTTTGTTTCAATAAAGTGCCAAGAAAGACCTTTGGCAAGACTTGGGTGAATGTTAATGTGATCTTGCTGTCAAAAACAGAAACTTTGCACTCACGAGATTAGCTGTCATTTTTTACAGAAGAGTGCGATTGAGTTGATTCTTTTTTTCAGAAGATTAATAGAAAAATTCCTCACGTCCACCAATTTATTTCATAATTTTTGGAGTAGCATAAGTATGGTTGCTGTTCAGATTATTACAGATTGTTCTGTTTCTGACAGATTATGTGTTCATTGCATAGTTTGCTTGTTTTCTATTTTCTATGGCTTATATTTCTCCATATAAATTGTAGAAATGATATGGTACAGTAGGCATTGTGAGAGAACAATTATTAATCTCGTCTTTGACAGTACCAAAGTGAATGGTTTACTCTTTATCATACTAACCTATCTCACTAAGTTCTGTTAAGTTTTGTGTGATTGAAATTTTCAAGCTTTGGGTGAGACATCGATATGAGGAGAATAAGGAGTGGAAAGACCCTAAGCTTGGGGATGCCCAAGGAACCACAAGGTAATATTCAAGGAAGATTCACGCGCCTAAGCTTGGGGATGCCCCGGAAGGCGTCCCCTCTTCTGTCTTCAAAACTATCAGTATACCTTACTCGGAGCTATCTTTTGCTTGGAGCATATTTTCAATTTTACTTGCTGTCTGAATAAAATCATTGGATCTGAAATCTTGAATGAAAAGAATCCTCTCATGGCTAGTTAATTATTTGACTACTCAGTGTTCTTCACTTATATCTTTTTGGAGCAGTTTGTCATTTACTCACGTGCTTCACGTATATCCTGTGAGTAAATGGTTGAATGCATTGAATATCATAAATCTGAATTTATATACGTTTCATATGCTTATAACATGGTGAGTAATGACTTCACACATAATAATTATAGGTAGTAAACTTATTCAAAGTTAGCAAACGCAGAATTGGTCACTTGAACAATTCAAGAAAGAATATTGAAGGAAGAGAGATTTCACATATAAATATACTATCTTGGACATCTTTTGCAATTGTGAGCACTCATTAAAATATGACATGCTAAAAGGTTGATGTTGGACAAGGAAGACAACTTAATGGGTTATGTTTTCGTATATCTGAAACGTTATATTGTCTTGGATCATCCAACATGCTGAGCTTGCCTTTCCCTTTCATGCTAGCCAAATTCTTTGCACCAGGTAGAGATACTACTTGTGCTTCCAAACATTCCTTAAACCAGTTTTGCCATGAGAGTCCACCATACCTACCTATGGATTGAGTAAGATCCCTCAAGTAAGTTGCCATTGGTGCATGCAATAAAAATTGCTCTCTAAATATATATGATCTATTAGTGCGAAGAAAATAAGCTTTATACAAACTTGTGATAGGGAAGAAATAAAAGCGACGGACTGCATAATAAAGGTCTTTATCACAAGAGGCAATATAAATGACGTTCTTTTGCATTAAGATTTTGTGCATTCAACCATAAAAGCGCATGACAACCTCTGCTTCCCTCTGCGAAGGGCCTATCCTTTACTTTTACCTTCTACCCTTAATATAAGAGTCACGGTGATCATCACCTTTCCTTTTTACACTTTTTCCTTTGGCAAGCACTTTGTGTTGGAGCGATCCGGATATATATATATATATATCCACTTGGATGTAGGTTTTCATAAATTATTATTGTTGACATTAACCTTGAGGTAAAAGTTTGGGAGGCGAAACTATAAGCCCCTATCTTTCTCTGTGTCCGACTAAAACTTTGAGCCCATTAATATCACATGAGTATTAGCAATTGTCAAAGATTAAATGATAGTTGAGTATGTGGAGTTTTATTAATCAAAGCTATTACATAGACTCTTCCTGAAAATAAGATGAATTGCAATTGCTTCATGACTAAGAGCACGGTTTGTTAGTTCTCAAGAAAGTTTATGATCTATACATTAACAAGTGAATAGCTTGTTACTTGATCATGAGAAGTTTTATGAGCTGAGCTATTGTTATGATATATAATGATGCTAGAAAAAGTGATTGGAACTATCATTGATCAAATTTATGCACTTGCTAGCATTCACACTTCATAATTATTTCCTTTATCATTTACCTACTCGAGGACGAGCAGGAATTAAGCTTGCGGATGCTGATACGTCTCCAATGTATCTATAATTTATGAAGTATTCATGCCATGTTTATAGTAGTTTTATATGATTTTGTTATGATTTCATTAGAACTAACCCGGACTGACGTTGTTTTCAGCAGAACTACCGTGCTGTTGTTTTTGTACAAAAATAAAAGTTCTCGGAATGCAATGAAAATCAACGGAGAATTTTTCTGGAAAATATAAAAAATACTGGAACAAAAATCTACCGGAGGAGAGTCCCGTGGGCCCCATGAGGGTGGGGGTGCGCCCACTGTCAGTGTCAAAACCGGCGGATCTCGGGTAGGGGGTCCCGAACTGTGTGTCTAGGATCGATGGTAACAATAGACGGGGGACACAATGTTTACCCAGGTTCGGGCCCTCTCTATGGAGGTAATACCCTACTTCCTTCTTGATTGATCTTGATGAATATGAGTATTACAAGAGTTGATCTACCACGAGTTCGTAATGGCTAAACCCTAAAAGTCTAGTCTGGCTATGATTATTCGGGGTCTATCTATGGACCTAGACCTCCGGTTTATATAGATACGGGAGGGGTCTAGGGTTACACAAGGTCGGTTGCAAAGAAAGGAATCATCATAGTTTGATCGCCAAGCTTGCCTTCCACGCCAAGGAGAGCCCTATCCGGACACGGGTAGAGTCTTCGGTCTTCGTATCTTCACGGCCCAACAGTTCGGCCCATATCCAATAGGTCGGACGCCCGAGGACCCCTTAGTCCAGGACTCCCTCAGTAGCCCCTGAACCAGGCTTCAATGACGATGTGTCCGGCGGGCAGATTGTCTTCGGCATTGCAAGGCGGGTTCCCTTTTCCGAATACTCAGAGATAGTCTTCGGATGAAACAAAACGTGTCCAGATCTGCAACACAAATACCCCACACAGCCGAGTAGAGCATAATATTTCACGAGTCCAACCTGCTGACAACTTTTTGTAATGTGGCACCATGTTTGCCCGATCGTTAGTTCGAACCTTTTCCTGTTCCATGTTTCGAGGTCTGGTTTTTATTGGCATGTTCTGTCGAAGCAGAGATCGTGTCCTCTTATTGCGGGATCCTCATTAATACAAGCGTGGGTAACCCAACCGTTCCACTGGAAAGATTCCTTGGCAATAGGCAGGTTTTTAGGCTTAGGAGGAGGCGTTCAATACCCGCTGCCTTTATAAAGGAACCAAGGACGTCCTTTTACGCCAAACCACTCCTTAACCATTCCAACCTCGAGTTATAGCAACCAAGGTTCGACTTCATTGCCTCAAGCTTCTCCATCATGTCCGGACCAAGCCCTCAAGGCCAATGGGTGGCTTCCTCTGTTATAGAGGAGGACATTGCAAAGCTTCAGGTGGCCAGATACCTAACCGCGGAGATCCACCACAGGCTTCCTGCTCAAGAACAGGTTATCCCGACCCCTAGATCCGGCGAGATGGTCGTATTTATCTCTCACTTCCTCCGAGGGCTAGGATTCGCTCTCCACCCCTTTGTCCGGGGGCTAATGTTTTATTACGGACTAAATTTTCATGATCTAGCTCCGGATTCTTTCCTTCACTTCTCGGTGTTTATTGTCACGTGCGAGGCCTTCCTTCGAATCCCCCCACACTTCGGCTTATGGCTCAAGACCTTTGACGTGAAGCCAAAGGCGGTCGACGGGGAACAGGTGGAGTGCGGCGGCGCTGTAGTGAGCCAGCCTACCAACACTCCCTGGCCAAAAGGCTCTTTCATCGAAACTTCCAATCAATGGCAGCGAGAGTGGTTTTATGTTACGGAACCCCGTAGCACCAAGTGGGCAGCTACACCTGCATTCCGTTCCGGCCCACCGTTACAGCTTGCATCATGGATCAATAAGGGGCTGAACTGGGGATCAGTTGATGAAGTGCGGACTCTACAGAGCCGCATCCGAATCCTCCTCGAGAGGGACATCGACCTTGTCAACGTGATTCAAGTAATGCTAATCCGCCGAATCCTGCCATGCCAGCGTAGGCCTCTCCGCATGTGGGAGATTAATCTGGAAGGGCATCGAACCCTCCAACACTTCTTCAGCACCACACACAATGGGATGTAGAAGATGTTTTTTGGGAAAAGAAAACACTGGCCGGACACCACTAAAGACGTCGGCCTTAACTGCAACCATCCGGATACCCCGGTAAGCTCCTGTCTTCCGAGCTCTTTGTAGTTACGTATATCATAATACGTTACCGAGCAAACTATTTTCTTTCAGGGCTAGATAAAGAAAGCGGAACTAATTAGGTGTTTGGCCCCCCTTCCCGAAGCCTCAGCGGATCCCGTATTAACAAGGATGCTGGCCCCGACACCATATCATATGTCTGTGAAGGAGGACAAGATGGGGAGCAGGAGGACCAAAGAGGGCCTCCATCCCGAAGACATTTTAGACGCCGTGTCCGGGGAGGTGAAAATTCTATCGCCCTAAGGCAAAAATAAAGGAGAAGCCAACATTCATTCCCCCTATGGTAAGAAAAGGGATGTCTCCGAAGATTGGGAAGGAAAGGCTCCCAAGCGAGGCAAGATGGCCCTGTCGGGCGACTCGGGCTTGAAGGATGACATTATCGCGCAGTGCTCCAGTGAGGCCAAACCTAAATCATAAGCGAACAAGGGTGTTTTACACATACTTCGTTCCTCTCCTATGACCAGGGTAACATCTAAAATGTATGCATTTTTGCAACTGGCGCACAATCTTTCTCAACAATCATCTTCCTCAGGAAATCTTCTCCCAGAGATGATGGAAAGCGAGACGCCCCCACCAGTCTCCTCGCCCAATAAGGCGGATGACTTCGAGGTGTCATCCCGGAGGGTCTCTCCTTATCCGCAAGTGATGCAAGGGGATATGAAAACACGAAACGAAGATGATACTTTGGAAGCCCAGGGTCCAGGGGCCAACAATAAAGGCCCCGAACTGTCTGGTTTTCAGCCAGAGAAAACTCCGGGGGCGAATGAACGAATCCCTTTGAAGGAGGGTCGTGCTGCTGCGGCTGCATCTGGAGACCCAGAAACGCTGGATATATTGACGAACATGCTGCGACAGGCATCCATCTCCGAAGACCATCGTACCTTGATGGGTACAGTGGTTAAAAAGGTCCTGTCCGCGAAAAGCAGATTGAATGAGGCCATTACGAGCCTGCTAAGGGGTTTCGAGGTTTGTGCTGTAATGCTTTCAATTGTGTTTTATTCACAAAATACTCCTATGTGTAGATAGTAGCCCCTGAGACTCTAATAGGTTTCCCGAGGGAGGCAATTAGAGGATCAAAAATAGTTATCCAGGGAATAATCTGACTATTTGGAACACATGCTATTACCTCCCCTACAACTGCCCGATCCACGGAGGTTGCGGATCTGCAGCAGAAGATTGATGGGGTGGGTGACGACATCACAGTGATCAACAGGCGTCTTGACGAGGCGCAAGGTATGTTTTTGGGTCAGCCAGTATATTTATGCATGATCATCTGAGCATGAAGCTGGAACTGTATACTGAGACATGCATAACTACAGATGGTGCTGCTGCGGTGGAGGCCCTTCGGGCTGAGCTTGTCCTTGCCAAGGAACGAACCCGGATGAGTAAATTGGCTGCCCATAAGGTGGCTGAAGATTTAAAAACCGAACAGGCTGTTCGGCGCCAGTGTGAGGAAATAATTACTACCATGGCGCGCAAGCTGGAGGAGGCCACCGTCTAGTGTGAATTCCTTGAGAAGGATAACAAGGCCAAAGCGGCCGATCTCGACAAGGCCTTACAAGAGGCGAAAGAAGCACGGTTTGAGTCTAGAGCAGCTCGGGAAGAGATCCGGAAAGCTGGGGAGATAGCGGTTGGTAAGCCTTCCTTGTTACAGACGAAGTTCGGGGATCCGAAGTATTCCCTGCTTAACAAAATGTGGAGTTCTCTGGACCCCTTTTTGGACCTGCCGAAGACTACCTCCGATGCGTCGCAATTTACCAAGTGCAGGAAGGGTGTGCCACGGAGAAGCTTTTTTGGTCACAGTTCGGCGCGCCAAAGCGTCAGTTGTTACTAAATGAACAGGTGGCCCAGTGGGCCGAGCTGCATATGATATCTAGTTCTGCCATGAAGGACGTCATAGTCCAACTGTGGCCTACTGAGCCCATTCTGAATAGTTACTTCGGTATGGTGCAGCGGCTTGTGGATGCGGTACCACGTATCGACGCCGTGAAGCGTTCAATGTGCATTGAAGGTGCACAGATGTCCTTTGCCCGTGTCAAAACATACTGGGCCAAGATGAAGGCCACTGACGTTGCAGTGAGGAGTCCTCCCAAGGGTAAGGACCATCACGCACCCGAACATTATTTCGAGGACGTCTTAGAGGGTGCCCGCTTGATAGAGGGTCAGTGCTCAAAAGATATGATATTTGAATGAAATGTATTGAATTTTAAAAGACAGTATGATGATAATATTATGATTTTTTCTTTAAAGTTTTTGGTTCCTCCTGTGCGGCCGTTGTTCGCATAATCTGAAAGTTTTCCAGTCGTCGGCTTCAGCCCCCACGTAGAAAATACAGGGGTGTTCGGAAAAGCATATGATCACTCTTAATCCAACGTCTTGGTCCATGAATGGAGGTGTCAATGCGATGAACGAGGCAACCGGACTATAGAGCGTTAACACTTTCACTTAGCCATAGGAGTTTTATGGTGGGTCTATGATATAAACCCTGGTATGTACGCTGTTATCCCAATGTGATGCGTTCACATGTATGACCTAAAGAAAGGTCCTTCATGTAATACGGAGGGAATCGCGAAAGATTCCGATAAGTCGTCGAGTGGTTGACCAGCTCTCGCCGCATCATGACAGTCAGTTTTCGGCTTTCTCTATTGAGGTGCTCGCCTGGGTAAACCAGGGCCCAATTGTAGTAGTTCTCCCTTTACTACCTTAGCCGATAGAGCGGAACGTAAGGTAGCAAGCACAGGAGCCGGGCAACCCAACTATTGACCCAAGACATGATTCGGAGCTGATGCATATAAGGCCAAACTCGCGATGCCGAAGTATGCTATAAAGCTATTCGGACTTATTGGCAATTTAGTTTGTTCCCATATCGAGCCCCTGGCGGGGCATGTGAACTAACACAAGGAGCAAAATATAGTTTTTTTAGAGAAAAGTGAATACAGGATATAAATTATATTCACTAGAACTTGAGTGACATGCCAATCATTGTTTTGTATATAATAACGCCATGACCCTCGCTATTTGACATGCTAAGGGTCGATGGCTGAGGTAGAAGGCACTTTACAAGCTCGCAAAATAGAGAGTACGTTCTAAAAAAGTTGTTTTGGACCTCCTGTCGCACATCTGCGCCGCCTTTCCTTGATGAAGGAGCTCCTTAAAGGGAGTAACTTTTGGATGAATGTACAAACCGGAACTTGATACGTCTCCAATGTATCTATAATTTTTGATTGCTCCATGCTATATTATCTTCTGTTTTGGACATTATTGAGCTTTATTATCCACTTTTATATTATTTTTGGGACTAACCTATTGACCTAGAGCCCAGTGCGAGTTCCTGTTTTTCCCTTGTTTCAGTGTTTCAAAGAAAAGGAATATCAAACGGAGTCGAAATGGAATGAAACATTCTGGAGAAGTTATTTTTGGAAGGAAAGCAACCTGATAGACTTGGAGTGCACGTCAGGAAAGAAACGAGGGAGCCACGAGGTAGGGGGCGCGCCCTCCACCCTCGTGGGCCCCTCGTGGCTCCCTTGACATACTTCTTCCTCCTATATATACCCATATACCCTAAAACGATCAGAGAACAGAATAGATCGAGAGTTCCGCCGCCAGAAGCCTCCGTAGCCATGGAAAACCAATCTAGACCCGTTCCGGCACCCTGTCGGAGGGGGCAATCCCTCTCCGGTGGCCATCTTCATCATCCCGGTGCTCTCCAAGACGAGGAGGGAGTAGTTCTCCCTCGGGGCTGAGGGTATGTACCAATAGCTATGTGTTTGATCTCTCTCTCTCTCTCTCTCGTGTTCTTGAGGTGGTACGATCTTGATGTACCGCGAGCTTTGCTATTATAGTTGGATCTTATGATGTTTCTCCCCTCTCTACTCTCTTATAATGAATTGAGTTTTCCCTTGGAAGTTATCTTATCGGATTGAGTCTTTAAGGCTTTGAGAACACTTGATGTATGTCTTGCGTGGGATACCCGTGGTGACACTGGGGTATTCTATTGATCCACTTGATGTATGTTTTGGTGATCACCTTGCGGGTTCCACCCATGAACCTATGCATAGGGGTTGGCACACGTTTTCGTCTTGACTCTCCGGTAGAATCTTTGGGGAACTCTTTGAGGTTCTATGTGTTGGTTGAATAGATGAATCTGAGATTGTGTGATGCATATCGTATAATCATACCCACGGATACTTGAGGTGACATTGGAGTATCTAGGTGACATTAGGGTTTTGGTTTATTTGTGTCTTAAGGTGTTATTCTAGTATGAACTCTAGGGTTGTTTGTGACACTTATAGGAATAGCCCAACGGATTGATTGGAAAGAATAACTTTGAGGTGGTTTCGTACCCTACCATAATCTCTTCATTTGTTCTCCGCTCTTAGTGACTTTGGAGTGACTCTTTGTTGCATGTTGAGGGATAGTTATGTGATCCAATTATGTTATTATTGTTGAGAGAACTTGCACTAGTGAAAGTATGAACCCTAGGCCTTGTTTTAACGCATTGCAATACCGTTTACGCTCACTTTTATCATTAGTTACCTTGCTGTCTTTATATTTTCAGATTACAAAACCTTTATCTACTATCCATATACCCCTTGTATCACCATCTCTTCACCGAACTAGTGCACCTATACAATTTACCATTGTATTGGGTGTGTTGGGGACACAAGAGACTCTTTGTTATTTGGTGGCAGGGTTGCTTGAGAGAGACCATCTTCATCCTACGCCTCCTACGGATTGATAAACCGTAGGTCATCCACTTGAGGGAAATTTGCTACTGTCCTACAAACCTCTGCACTTGGAGGCCCAACAACGTCTACAAGAAGAAGGTTGTGTAGTAGACATCAAGCTCTTTTCTGGCGCTGTTGCCGGGGAGGTGAGTGCTTGAAGGTATATCTTTAGATCTTGAAATCGAGTCTTTTAGTTTCTTGTTTTAGCACTAGTTTAGTTTATAAAAGAAAACTACAAAAAAATGGAATTAAGTTTAGTTTTAGCACTAGTTCATCTTTTTAATATCTTTCGTGAGTATGATGGAAAAGAAAATTGTTCCAAAGTGTTAGAAGAAGAATGCATTAAAATGTTTGGCATTAAATCTTTGAATGATGAGCATGATTGCAATGTTGTTAGTATGAATTCCTTGAATATCCATGATGCTAATGATATGCAAAGCCACAAGCTTGGGGAAGCTATGTTTGATGAAGATGATATTTTTTGTCCCCCAAGTTTTGATGAGCAAATTTATTATGATGAAAGCATGCCTCCTATTTACGTTGATTATATTGATGAAAGTGGATTTGGAGAGGTCATGACTTTATTTTGTGATGAATCCACTATTTTGGAAGAGGTTCCAATTGATTATGAGAACAAAGTTGATATCTATGATGATTATTGTGACGACTTGTATGCTATAAAGAATAATGATATCCACGAAACTTGTCATCATGATTTTAGTTTTCAATTGGATTATGCCTCACATGATAATTATTTTGTTGAGTTTGCTCCCACTATTATTCATGAGAAGAATTTTGCTTGTGTTGAGAGTAATAAAATTTCTATGCTTGTAGATCATGAAAAGAATGCTTTAGGTTCTGGTTATATTGTTGAATTCATTCGTGATGCTAATGAAAATTATTATGAGGGAGGAATGTATGCTTGTAGGAGTTGCAATAATATCAAGTTTCCTCTCTATGTGCTTAAAGTTTTAAAGTTATGCTTGCTTTACCTTCCTATGCAAGTTGATTCTTGTTCCCATAAGTTGTTTGCTCACAAAATCCCTATGCATAGAAAGTGGGTTACACTTAAATGTGCTAGTCATATTCTTCACGATGCTCTCTTTATGTTTCAATTCATATCTTATATGTGAGCATCATTGAAATCATCATGCCTAGCTTGGGGCGTTAAACGTTAGCGCTTGTTGGGAGGCAACCCAACTTTATTTTCGTTCCTTCCTTTTTGCTCCTGTTTAGCAATAAATAGTTTATCTCGCCACTTTTATGATTGAGTTTTTATGTTTTAATTAGTGTTTGTGCCAAGTAGAACCGTTGGGAAGAATTGGGGAAAGTCTTGTTGATCTTGCTGTAAAAAACAGAAACTTTAGCGCTCACGAGAATTGCTGCCATTTTTATTGGAGAGTGATATTTAGTTAATTCTTTTTTCATATGATTAATAGATAAATTCCTCACGTCCATAAATTATTTTAGAATTTTTGGGGTTTCATAAGTCTGCGTTAGTTACAGATTACTACAGACTGTTCTGTTTTTGACAGATTCTGTTTTCGTGTGTTGTTTGCTTATTTTGATGAATCTATGGCTAGTAAAATAGCTTATAAACCATAGAGAAGTTGGAATAAAGTAGGTTTAACACCAATATAAAGAACGATTTCATTACAGTACCTTGAAGTGGTGTTTTGTTTTCTTTCGCTAACGGAGCTTACGAGTTTTCTGTTAAGTTGTGTGTTGTCAAGTTTTCAAGTTTTGGGTAAAGATTCGATGGACTATGGAATAAGGAGTGGCAAGAGACTAAGCTTGGGGATGCCCAAGGCACCCCAAGGTAATATTCAAGGACAACCAAAAGCCTAAGCTTGTGCATGCCCCGGAAGGCATCCCCTCTTTCGTCTTCGTTCATCGGTAACTTTACTTGGAGCTATATTTTTATTCACCACATGATATGTGTTTTGCTCGGAGCATCATTTTATTTTCTGTAGTTTTGCTTTCTGTTTGAATAAAATACCATGATCTGAAATTATTAAATGTTAGAGAGTATTCACATAGTTTCATAATTATTCGACTACTCATTGATCTTCACTTATATCTTTCGGAGTAGTTTGTCATTTGCTCTAGTGCTTCACTTATATCTTTTAGAGCACGATGGTGGTTTTATTTTGTAGAAATAGATGAACTCTCATGCTTCACTTATATTATTTTGATAGTATTTAGAACAGCATGCTAATTGGCTTTGGTTATGAAATTAATCCTAATATGATGGGCATCCAAGAGGGATATAATAAAAACTTTCATATAAGTGCATTGAATACTAAGAGAAGTTTGATACTTGATGATTGTTTTGAGATATGGAGATAGTGATATCAAAGTTGTGCTAGTTGGGTAGTTGTGAATTTGAGGAATACTTGTGTTGAAGTTTGCAAGTCCTGTAGCATGCACGTATGGTAAACGTTGTGTAACAAATTTGAAACATGAGGTGTTATTTGATTGTCTTCCATATGAGTGGCGATCGGGGACGAGCGATGGTCTTTTCCTACCAATCTATCCTCCTAGGAGCATGCGCGTAATACTTGGTTTTTGATGACTTGTAGATTTTTGCAATAAGTATGTGAGTTCTTTATGACTAATGTTGAGTCCATGGATTCTACGCACTCTTACCCTTCCATCATTGCTAGCCTCTTCGGTACCGTGCATTGCGCTTTCTCACATTGAGAGTTGGTGCAAACTTCGCCGGTGCATCCAAACCCCGTGATATGATACGCTCTTTCACACATAAACCTCCTTATATCTTCCTCAAAACATCCACCATACCTACCTATTATGGCATTTCCATAGCCATTCCGAGATATATTGCCATGCAACTTTCCACCGTTCCGTTTATTATGACACACATCATCATTGTCATATTGCTTTGCATGATCATGTAGTTGACATTGTATTTGTGGCAAAGCCACCGTTCATAATTTTTCATACATGTCACTCTTGATTCATCGCAATCCCGGTACACCGCCGGAGGCATTCATATAGAATAATACTTTGGTCTAGTGTCGAGTTGTAATCATTGAGTTGTAAATAAATAGAAGTATGATGATCATCATTTTCTAGAGCATTGTCCCAAGTGAGGAATAAAAAAAAGAAAGGTCATAAAAAAAGAGAAGGCCCAAAAAAGAGAAAGGCCATAGAAAAGAGAAAGCCCAAAAAAATGAGAGAAAAAGAAAGAAGGGACAATGCTACTATCCTTTGCCACACTTGTGCTTCAAAGTAGCACCATAATCCTCATGATAGAGAGTCTTTTGTTTTGTCGCATTCATATACTAGTGGGAATTTTCATTATAGAACTTGGCTTGTATATTCCAACAATGGGCCTCCTCAAGTGCCCTAGGTCTTCATGAGCAAGCAAGTTGGATGCACACCCACTTAGTTTCTTTTGTTGAGCTTTCATACATTTATAGCTCTAGTGCATCCGTTGCATGGCAATCCCTACTCCTTGCATTAAAATCAATCGATGGGCATCTCCATAGCCCATTGATTAGCCTCATTGATGTGAGACTTTCTCCTTTTTTGTCTTCTCCACATAACCCCCATCATCATATTCTATTCCACCCATAGTGCTATGTCCATGGCTCGCGCTCATATATTTCATGAAAGTTTATATGTTTGAGATTACTAAAGTATGAAACAATTGCTTGGCTTTTCATCGGGGTTGTGCATGATGAGAGCATTCTTGTGTGACGAAAATGGAGCATGACTAAACTATATGATTTTGTAGGGATGAAGTTTCTTTGGCCATGTTATTTTGTGAAGAAATGATTGCTTAGTTAGTATGCTTGAAGTATTATTATTTTTATGTCAATATGAACTTTTATCTTGAATCTTTCGGATCTGAATATTCATACCACAATTAAGAAGAATTACATTGAAATTTTTCCAAGTAGCACTCCGCATCAAAAATTCTGTTTTTATCATTTACCTACTCGAGGACGAGCAGGAATTAAGCTTGGGGATGTTGATACGTCTCCAACATATCTATAATTTTTGATTGCTCCATGCTATATTATCTTTTGTTCTGGACATTATTGGGCTTTATTATCCACTTTTATATAATTTTTGGGACTAACCTATTGACCTAGAGCCCAGTGTCAGTTCCTGTTTTTTCCCTTGTTTCAGTGTTTCGAAGAAAAGGAATATCATATGGAGTCGAAACGGAATGAAACCTTCTGGGGAAGTTAATTTTGGAAGGAAAGCAACCTGATAGACTTGGAGTGCACGTCAGGAAAGAAACGAGGGAGCCACGAGGTAGGGGGGCGCGCCCTCCACCCTCGTGGGCCCCTCGTGGCTCCCCTGACGTACTTCTTCCTCCTGTATATACCCATATACCCTAAAACGATCGAAGAACAGAATAGATCGGGAGTTCCGCCGCCAGAAGCCTCGTAGCCACCGAAAACCAATCTAGACCCGTACCGGCACCCTGCCGGAGGGGGCAATCCCTCTCCGATGGCCATCTTCATCATCCTGGTGCTCTCCATGACAAGGAGGGAGTAGTTCTCCCTCGGGGCTGAGGGTATGTACCAGTAGCTATGTTTGATCTCTCTCTCTCGTGTTCTTGAGGTGGTACGATCTTGATGTATCGCGAGCTTTGCTATTATAGTTGGATCTTATGATGTTTATCCCCTCTCTACTCTCTTGTAATGAATTGAGTTTTCCCTTTGAAGTTATCTTATCGGATTGAGTCTTTAAGGATTTGAGAACACTTGATGTATGTCTTTGCTAGCTCTTGAGCACTGCGTTGGATTTTCTCGAAGAGGAGAGGATGATGCAGCAAAGTAGCGTAAGTATTTCCCTCAATTTTTGAGAACCAAGGCATCAATCCAGTAGGAGGCTACGCATGAGTCCCTCGTACCTACACAAAAACAATAGCTCAACACAACCAACGCGCTTAGGGGTTGTCAATCCCTTCACGGTCACTTACAAAAGTGAGATCTGATAGAGATGATAAATAATATTTTTGGTATAAAGATGCAAAGTGAAAAGTAAAAGCAAAGTAGAAGCAAAGCAATAATAAAGTGATGGAGATTGATATAATGAGAAAGAGACCCGGGGGCCATAGGTTTCACTAGTGGCTTCTCTCAAGAGCATAAGTATTCTACGGTGGGTAAACAAATTACTGTTGAGCAATTGACAGAATTGAGCATAGTTATGAGAATATCTAGGTATGATCATGTATATAGGCATCACGTCCGAGACAAGTAGACCGAAACGGTTCTGCATCTACTACTATTACTCCACTCATCGACCGCTATCCAGCATGCATCTAGAGTATTAAGTTAAAAACAGAGTAACGCCTTAAGCAAGATGACATGATGTAGATGTTGGGTTTCGTAGTAATTTCAAAAAAATTCCTACGCACACGCAAGATCATGGTGATGTATAGCAACGAGAGGGGAGAGTGTGATCTACGTACCCTTGTAGATCGACAACGAAAGCGTTAACTTGGTTGATGTAGTCGTACGTCTTCACGGCCCGACCGATCAAGCACCGAAACTACGGCACCTCCGAGTTCTAGCACACGTTCAGCTCGATGACGATCCCCGGACTCCGATCCAGCAAAGTGTCGGGGAAGAGTTCCGTCAGCACGACAGCGTGGTGACGATCTTGATGTACTACCATCGCAGGGCTTCGCCTAAGCACCACTACAATATTATCGAGGACTATGGTGGAAGGGGGCACCGCACACGGCTAAGAATATGATCACGTGGATCAACTTGTTTTTTCATGGGGTGCCCCTTGCCTCAGTATATAAAGGATGGAGGAGGAGGAGGCCGGCCAAGGCAATTGGTGCGGCTAGGATGTGGAGTCCTACTAGGACTCCAAGTCCTAGTAGGAGTCCACCAAGAGGGGAGGAAGGGAGAAGGAAAGGTGGCCGGCCCCCTTTTCCCTAGTCCAATTCGGACCAGAGGGGAGGGGGGGCGCAGCAGCCCCTTGGCCCTTTCTTCTCTTCCCACTAAAGCCCATCAAGGCCCATTTCTTCTCCCGTAACTACCCGGTACTCCGAAAAATACCCGAATCACTCGGAACCTTTCCGATGTCCGAATATAGTCGTCCAATATATCGATTTTTATGTCTCGACCATTTCGAGACTCCTCGTCATGTCCCCGATCTCATCCGGGACTCCGAACTCCTTCGGTACATCAAAACTCATAAACTCATAATATAACTGTCATTGAAACCTTAAGCGTGCGGACCCTACGGGTTCGAGAACAATGTAGACATGACCGAGACACGTCTCCAGTCAATAACCAATAGCGGAACCTGGATGCTCATATTGGCTCCTACATATTCTACGAAGATCTTTATCGGTCAGACCGCATAACAACACACGTTGTTCCCTTTGTCATCGGTATGTTACTTGCCCGAGATTCGATCGTTGGTATCTCAATACCTAGTTCAATCTCGTTACCGGCAAGTCTCTTTACTCGTTCCGTAATACATCATCTCACAACTAACTCATTAGTTGCAATGCTTGCAAGGCTTATGTGATGTGCATTACCGAGAGGGCCCAGAGATACCTCTCCGACAATCGGAGTGACAAATTCTAATCTCGAAATACGCCAACCCAACATGTACCTTTGGAGACACCTGTAGAGCTCCTTTATAATCACCCAGTTATGTTGTGACGTTTGGTAGCACACAAAGTGTTCCTCCGGCAAACGGGAGTTGCATAATCTCATAGTCATAGGAACATGTATAAGTCATGAAGAAAGAAATAGCAACATACTAAATGATTGGGTGCTAAGCTAATGGAATGGGTCATGTCAATCAGATCATTCAACTAATGATGTGATCCCGTGTGACGCCCGGATAATTAGACTACCTTAATCCCCTGCTAGTGATGCCACGTCACCTCGATTACTGTTGATAATCTCGCGTTAGTTCAAAACCGATTCAAATTCAAACTGAATTAAAAGCAAACATTAAAAGTTTTCAAAACTTTAAAACTAAAATGTTCAAGTTGTAGAAATAAATCATAAATAATATTGATGCCAGAAACACATTTTGATAAATATTTAGATGCAAGAAATTAATTAAAACAGGGCTAAACAATTACTTAAATGCTTTTAAAGATTAAACTATACAAACCATTTTGTTTTGAAAGAGCTAAATTAATAGTGGCAAAGCACAATTTGTAACACTAAATTACTTTTGTTAGTGCCACTTTTGTAATTTATAAAACTAAATAAATCGAAAAGGATAATAAAAAGAAAACAGAGAAAGGAAAGAAAGAAAACCCCCGGGCCTTTCCCCCTCTCCTTCGGCCGTTTGCCAAACTGGGCATCCAGCCCACCAGCCCACAGGCCAGCCGCCCCATCATTCCCTATCCCCTCTCCCCCGAAACCCTAATCAACCCACCCACACTCCTCCCCCACATCTCTCTCCCCGATCCAGATCAGGATCGGGGGAACGAACCAACGTCGCCCCCGACGCCAGCGCTGCCTGGATCGACCCCACGCCGGCGCCCCTCGCCGGATCGCTCCCCCGACGCTAACGCCGCCTCTCCGTCGCCTGCAGCACAGGCGCCTGCCCCCTCGACCCGAGCTAAATCGGGGGGCTCGGCCCCGCGGCGCCCCGGGCCTCGGCGCTACTCCCCACCGCCGTCATCGCCTCGCCTCCTCACCTCTCCCTCGCGCTACTCCGGCCACCCCGAGCCTCCCCGAGCACGCTGCCAAAACCCCTACGGCCCTCGTGAGCTCTCCCTCTCCTCCTCTCTCCCGCGCGTGCACACGCTCACCATGCTTGACCGCGCGCGCCGTCGCCGCGCTGCTCGCCCGCCTCCCCCGCGCGTCGTCCTCGCGCTGGTTGCCCCGTCACCGCGCCTCTCGCCCGCCTGTTGCCGCACACGCGCACCCGAGCCCTGCCTCGCCCCTATCGCTGCCAAGCGAAGGCCAGCGTCGCCTCGCCCTCCCTGCTCGCCCGCGCGCGTCCGCGCTTTTCCGCTGCCGCGGCCATGCCGCGCCCGCGCCCTAGCCTCTCCTCCTGTTGTCTGCTGCTGCTCTGCACCGGCAGCCCCACGCGGCCCCACTCGCCCTCGCTACATCGCCGCGGCCTGCCCCGGCCTCCTCTGCCCTGCGCCCGCGCGCTCACCGCGCCCGCGCTCGGTTCGGACGACCCCCCCCCCCCCCCCCCCCCCCCCCCCCCCCCCCCCCCCCCCCCCCCCCCCCCCCCCCCCCCCCCCCTCGTTCCCCTCGCCCCATGGCCCCGCTCCGCCCTGCCACCCGCATCCCCCTGCTGTAGCTGCGCCGCACCACCGTGCCCGTGGCCGCACTGCCCGGGCCTCGAATCCGTCGCTGGCGACCTCGCCTCGCACCGGGCGGGTTGCACCCCAGCGCCTGGATGCGCCCCGCCGGGCGCCCGTTGCGCCAGATTGGGCTGCGCCCTGTGCCTGCTAAGGCCAGGGGCCAATGACATGTGGGGCCCACGGCCCAGAACATTTAATTAAAAAAAGAAGTTAAAATTAATTAAAATAATAATAATAATAATAAAAAGTAATATTAATTAATTAATTAATTCGTGAAATAATACAATCAATTAATTAATTAAGTTAATTAGTTAACTTAATTAACCTGCATAATAACCAAATCAACCAAATTAGTTAATTAAGTGCTGTTTAGTAAAACATGTATCAATGACACATGGGTCCATTGACCAGTCAAACCGCTGACTAGGATAGCCCAGTCAATGACATTTGGGTCCCACGGGCCCCCTTTGACCAGTCAACGATCCAGTCAAACGCTGACTGGACATTTGACCAGGGCCCCACCTGTCAGCCCCTTAGACACAATCTGGGTACACTTCCTGTGTACCCATAGAATTTAAATACAAATTTAATTTCGAATTAAATTAAATCCTGAATTTAGAAAATGTTTTAAATTTTTTAACAATTAATATAAAATAAACCGTAGCTCGGTTGGAAAAACTTTGTACATGAAAGTTGCTCAGAACGACGAGACGAACCCGAATACGCAGCCCGTTCGTCTGCCACACCCCCCTAACCTATCAAACTTGCAACTTTCCCCCTCCGGCTCCTCTGCCCGAAAACGCGAAACACCGGGGATACTTTCCCGGATGTTTCCCCCCTTCACCGGTATCATCACATGCCGCGTTAGGGCACCTCTAACGCCGTTACTTGTCATGTCATGCATCACTATGCATATGCTTGCTTATATATTTATTGTTTCTCCCCCCTCTTCTCTCGATAGACACCGAGACCGACGCCGCTGCTACCCAGTACGACTACAGAGTTGATGATCCCTCTCTCTTGCCAGAGCAACCAGGCAAGCCCCCCCTTTGATCACCAGATATCGCCTACTCTTCTCTATACTGCTTGCAATTGAGTAGTGTAGCATGTTACTGCTTTCCGTTATTCCTATCCTGATGCATAGCCTGTCCTTGCTACTACTGTTGTTACCATTACCTGCTATCCTACTGCTTAGTATAGGATGCTAGTGTTCCATCAGTGGCCCTACCCTCTTGTCCGTCTGCCATGCTATACTACTGGGCCGTGATCACTTCGGGAGGTGATCACGGGCATATACTATATACTTTACACAGTTACCTTACTTATGATACTGTTCGGAGATGGGGGCTGAAGGGGTAGGTGGCTCCATCCCGGTAGAGGTGGGCCTGGGTTCCCGACGGCCCCCGACTGTTACTTTGAGGCGGAGCGACAGGGCAGGTTGAGACCACCTAGGAGAGAGGTGGGCCTGGCCCTGGTCGGCGTTCGCGGATACTTAACACGCTTAACGAGATCTGGGTATTTGATCTGAGTCTGGCCATTTGGTCTATACGCACTAACCATCTACGCGGGAGTAGTTATGGGTATCCCGGCGTCGTGGTATCAGCCGAAGCCTTCGTGACATCAGCGACTGAGTGGCATGCGCCGGATTGGAACGTAAGCCTGCTCTTGTATTAAGGGGGCTAGTTCTGCTCCCGGCCGCGTTCGCAACGTGCAGGTGTGCTAAGGGCGATGGGCCCAGACCCCTGGGCGCTTAGGTTTAGACCGGCGTGCTGACCTCTCTGTTGGTCTAGGTGGGGCTGCGACGTGTTGATCTTCCGAGGCTGGGCATGACCCAGGAAAGTGTGTCCGGCCAAATGGGATCAAGCGTGTTGGGGAATGTGGTGCACCCCTGCAGGGAAGTTAATCTATTCGAATAGCCGTGATCTTCGGTAACAGGACGACTTGGAGTTGTACCTTGACCTTATGACAACTAGAACCGGATACTTAATAAAACACACCCTTCCAAGTGCCAGATACAACCGGTGATCGCTCTCTCGCAGGGCGGCGAGGGGAGGATCATCGGTTAGGATTATGCTATGCGATGCTACTTGGAGGACTACAGTCTACTCTCTTCTACATACTGCAAGACGGAGGCTGCCAGAAGCGTAGTCTTCGAAAGGACTATCCCCCTCTTATTCCGGCTTTCTGCAGTTCAGTCCACATATGATAGCCTTAATCCATTTGATACCAATGCATACATATGTAGTGTAGCTCCTTGCTTGCGAGTACTTTGGATGAGTACTCATGGTTGCTTTCTCCCTCTTTTCCCCCTATCCCTTCTACCTAGTTGTCGCAACCAGATGTTGGATCCCAAGAGCCAGACGCCACCTTCGACGACGACTCCTACTACACCGGAGGTGCCTACTACTACGTGATGCCCGCTGACGACGACCAGGAGTAGTTAGGAGGATCCCAGGCAGGAGGCCTACGCCTCTTTCGATCTGTATCCCAGTTTGTGCTAGCCTTCTTAAGGCAAACTTGTTTAACTTATGTCTGTACTCAGATATTGTTGCTTCCACTGACTCGTCTATGATCGAGCTCTTGTATTCGAGCCGTCGAGGCCCCTGGCTTGTAATATGATGCTTGTAAGACTTATTTTATTTGTAGAGTTGTGTTGTGATATCTTCCCGTGAGTCCCTGATCTTGATCGTACACGTTTGCGTGTATGATTAGTGTACGGTCAAATCGGGGGCGTCACATCCCGTTAATCAAATAACAACTCTTTGTCCATGGTTAGGAAACATAACCATCTTTGATTAACGAGCTAGTCAAGTAGAGGCATACTAGTGACACTCTGTTTGTCTATGTATTCACACATGTATTATGTTTCCGGTTAATACAATTCTAGCATGAATAATAAACATTTTTCATGAAATAAGGAAATAAATAATAACTTTATTATTGCCTCTAGGGCATATTTCCTTCAGTAGAGGGATAGTTTCATGCAATATGATAAAAAAAACCCATCTTGTTATCCTCGATGGCAACGATACAATACGTGCCTTGCTGCCCCTTCTGTCACTGGGAAAGGACACCGCAAGATCGAACCCAAAGCTAAGCACTTCTCCCATGGCAAGAACAACCAATCTAGTAGGCCAAACCAAACTGATAATTCGAAGAGACTTGCAAAGATAACCAATCATACATAAAAGAATTCAGAGAAGATTCAAATATTATTCATAGATAGACTTGATCATAAACCCACAATTCATCGGTCTCAACAAACACACCTCAAAAAGAAGATTACATCCAATAGATCTCCACGAGAGAGGGGGAGAACATTGTATTGAGATCCAAAAAGAGAGAAGAAGCCATCTAGCTACTAACTATGGACCCGTAGGTCTGAAGTAAACTACTCACACTTCATCAGAGGGGCTTGGATGATGATGTAGAAGCCCTCCGTGATCGATGCCCCCTCCGTCGGAGCTCCGGAACAGGCCCCAAGATGGGATCTCATGGATACATAAAGTTGCGGCCGTGGAATTAGGTTTTTGGATCCGTCCCCGTTCGTTTGGGGGTACGTGGATATATATAGCAGGAAGAAGTACGTCGGTGGAGCTTCGAGGGGCCCACGAGGCAGGGGCGCGCCCTAGGGGTGCGCCCTCCACCCTCGTGACCGCCTCGTGGCTTTCTTGACAGAGGGTCAAAGTCTCTTGGATCTTATCTGATGAGAAAATCATGTTTCCGAAGGTTTCATTCCTTTTGGACTCCGTTTGATATTCTGTTTCTCCGAAACACTGAAATAGGAAAAAAACAGCAATTCTGGGCTGGGCCTCCGGTTAATAGGTTAGTCCCAAAAATAATATAAAAGTGGAAAATAAAGACCAATATAGTCCAAAACAGTAGATAATATAGCATGGAGCAATCAAAAATTACAGATACGTTGGAGACGTATCAAGCATCCCCAAGCTTAATTCCTGCTCGTCCTCGAGTAGGTAAATGATAAAAACAGAATTTTTGATGCGGAGTGCTACTTGGCATAATTTTAATGTAATTCTTCTTAATTGTGGTATGAATATTCAGATCCAAAAGATTCAAGACAAAAGTTCATATTGACATAAAAATTATAATACTTCAAGCATACTAACTAAGCAATTATGTCTTCTCAAAATAACATGGCCAAAGAAAGTTCATCCCTACAAAACCATATAGTTTAGTCATGTTTCATTTTCGTCACACAAGAATGCTCTCATCATGCACAACCCCGATGACAAGCCAAGCAATTGTTTCATACTTTAGTAATCTCAAACCTATAAACTTTCACGCAATATATGAGCGCGAGCCATGGACATAGCACTATGGGTGAATAGAATATAATGAGGGGGGTTATGTGGAGAAGACAAAAAAGGAGAAAGTCTCACATCAACGAGGCTAATCAATGGGCTATGGAGATGCCCACCGATTGATGCTAATGCAAGGAGTAGGGATTGCCATGCAACGGATGCACTAGAGCTATAAATGTATGAAAGCTCAACAAAAGAAACTAGTGGGTGTGCATCCAACTTGCTTTCTCATGAAGACCTAGGGCACTTGAGGAGACCCATTGTTGGAATATACAAGCCAAGTTCTATAATGAAAAATTCCCACTAGTATATGAAAGTGATAACATGAGAGACTCTCTACTATGAAGATCATGGTGCTACTTTTAAGCACAAGTGTGGTAAAAGGATAGTAACATTGTCCCTTCTCTCTTTTTTCGCATTTTTTTGGGCCTTCTCTTTTTTTATGGCCTTTCTCTTTTTTTTGGGCCTTCTCTTTTTTATGGCCTTTCTCTTTTTTTATTGATCACTTGGAACAATGCTCTAATAATGATGATCATCACACTTCTATTTATTTACAACTCAATGATCACAACTCGATACTAGAACAAAGATGAATCTATATGAATGCCTCCAGCGGTGTACCGGGATATGCAATGAACCAAGAGTGACATGTATGAAAGAATTATGAACGGTGGCTTTGCCACAAATACTATCTCAACTACATGATCATGCTAAGCAATATGACAGTGATGAATGTGTCATGATGAACGAAATGATGGAAAGTTGCATGGCAATATATCTCGGAATGGCTATGGAAATGCCATAATAGGTAGGTATGGTGGCTGTTTTGAGGAAGATATAAGGAGGTTTATGTGTGAAAGAGCGTATCATATCACGGGGTTTGGATGCACCAGCGAAGTTTGCCCCAACTCCCAATGTGAGAAAGGGCAATGCACGGTACCGAAGAGGCTAGCAAGGATGGAAGCGTGAGAGTGCGTATAATCCATGGACTCAACATTAGTCATAAAGAACTCACATACTTATTGCAAAAATCTACAAGTCATCAAAAACCTCGGCACTACACGCATGCTCCTAGGAGGATAGATTGGTAGGAAAAGACCATCGCTCATCCCCGACCGCCACTCATAAGGAAGACAATCAAATAATGTCGGCGTTCTGGGAACGGGGATCCCCAGACTTGCCTGCCTGCGGCCTGCGACGTGGCTCGGGTGGGGGCCCAGCGCGGCCCATCTTCATCAGCCCAAGCTCAAGACCCTCGTGGGGCGGACGACAGGAAGCTTCCTCAAGAGCAGCCTCATCAGGCAGGCTCGCGAGGAGGCGGAGAGATCAATGCAAGGGTACCTCGCGAGGATCCCATGACGCAAGCCGTGACGATCAAGGCCAGGCGGGCGCCGGCCTGCGCAGGGTCCTTGTTTCCCCTTTGGTGCAAAGGGGGCAAGCACAGGCCAAGGTATCAGGAAAAGGTTACCATTCCGGTGCAATGGGACCAAGACTAGCCAGATGGCCGGACGGAGGTCACCGTGGAGCCCAAGACGGCGTCATCACCAGTGCATTTGGCAGCCGAAGACCACCTTTGGTCAGGATAACTTGCACTAGATGTTCCCCTTCAAAATGTCCAATTGTTGGCGCCCTTCCCGCTCAATTATTCGGGGAGAGGCCCAGGGCCTCTATAAATAGAGCTAGCCTCCACAAAGGAAAAGGAGAAGAGGGAAGAGGGGAGAGAGGAGAAAACCCAGTAGAGACTAAGTAGAACACACCGCACCAGCTCAAGAACACCCCTCGCGAGGCTGTTCTTCCCTTGTACTGTCCATCATCAGCCCCAGAGGCAATCCACCACAGCACACACTGGAGTAGGGTATTACACCACAACGGTGACCCGAACCAGTATAAACCTCGTGTCTCTTGTGTTGTTCATCATTTTCATCTTAGTTCACACGAGAGGATCGGACGTAGATCGGTAGGGGAGAGATCTCCGCGCGCACCCCAGTGTTCAAACCTCAAGGGTCTGCCGGAACCCGAAATCCCACATTTGGCGTGCCAGGTAGGGGTGCGCCAGAATCTTTCTTCCGTTGTTCGCGTGTGATCTTCCGTTGTCTCCATGGCTGACGCTCGTCGGGCTCACGCCGAGCACCGGGCTGCTCGCGCCACTCGCGTCGCCCAGACGGCGCCCGTCGGTGGCCCCCCTCGTCGTTCCCCATTGCCCGCCGCCAACGCCGCCACCGGCCCAACGGGGAACGAGCAGCAGGCCTCGTCCCAGCATCCTTCAGTGCGGCGGGATGGCCGCACTGCCACCCCATCACTGACTCCAGCTGGCTCGTCGTCCCACGCCCGTCGCGCACCCATGGATGCGCACGCCTCACTCCTCTTGGCGCGGGAGCTCCTGCACTATCGCCCCGTCGACGACCTCTATGAGGACTGGCTCGCCCGCATCACCGAGCTCGTCAGTGCCACAGGGGGCTCCCCCTTGCGGTCCCCCTCGCTGCCTCGCCCTCCATCCCGTGCAGGGGGCGAGGATCAGGAGGTGCCTCCGCCGTCTCCTCCCCAAGAAGGTGCCTTGGCTCCAAGGCGCGCAGCCCCAGGGCGGGACCCTCCATGTCCGGCGCCTGCGCAGCAAGAAGGGAGCTGCCAAGAGATCCCACGTCCCCGAGAAGGTGCTCGTGCGCTCCCAGCGCCGGCATGCCAAGATCGCGCCCCAATGCCTCCATGATGAGACCCCGCGTTGCTCCCAGTGGTGGCGCATGGTGACCCGCAAGAACAAGTCCAGCACCAGCAAAGGGCGCCGGTGGCCACGGCGGGCTGCCTCGCCTCCACCCCCGAGCTGCGCGGCGTCACATGGCCAGGCAAGTTCAAGCCTGACCTCCCTCCCTGCTACGATGGCACAGCGGACCCTGCGGAGTTCCTGCAGCTCTACGAGCTGGGCATCGTAGCCGCCAATGGAGATGAAAAGGTCATGGCGAATTGGTTCCCCATGGCGCTCAAGGACGGCGCCCGCACCTGGCTCCTGAACCTCGCTCCCGGCACGATCTCCTCCTGGAGCGAGATGCGCACCCACTTCATCGCCAACTTCCACGGCACTCGCGACCGGCTCCCGGCCGTGAGCGACCTGCGCCGCATCAAGCAACAGCCAGGAGAAACCCTGCAGAAGTACATCTAGCGCTTCAACTACACCCGCCTCAAGATCCCCAAGGTAACTGAAGAAGCTATCATCTCAGCCTTCTCCGATGGCGTGCGCGACGTCAAGATGAAGGAAGAGCTAGCAATCCATGAAGACCTATGCGCATCCCTGGAGCTGTTCAACTTGGCGACCAAGTGCGCCAGGGCTGAGGAAGGGCGTCTCTCCCTCCTCGAGCTCCCGGCAGCCGACCCGGAAGAAAAGAAGCTCAAGGCCAAAGACGTGAAGCGCAAGGGGGCTGCCGTGCTAGCAGCGGAGCCAGACACCAAGCAAGGTAGGGATCAGCCTGAGTCATCCAAGGGCGGATGGTACTGCGTGTACCACGACCTCCACACCCACAACACCAACGAATGTCAAGAGCTCAGAGCCGTGCGAGATGGGTGAATCGGACGACGCCCAGACCATAATGACAGGGGCTATGGCCGAGGAGGAAGAGGTGGAGGACGATGGGAAGACCGTGGCCTTCGCCAGGGATGGCGTGACTGCCCTCGCGAGGACCGCTGGCAGGACCAGCCTTGCGAGGGAGGCTGGAGGGACCAGCCTCGTGAGGGCCACCCGCACGGAAACGCAGGCCTCCCTCCTCTACCGCCTCCACCAAGGAGGAACGAAGACCAACACCAGGACGATGGGGCTGGGGGCTTCCAAGAGCCGCGTGCAATTGCTTGCATCTTGGGTGGTGCCCAGGCCCCAGCCTCACAGCGCATCTTCAAGCAGTTTGCTCGCGAGGTGAATGTAGTCCTTCCCAAGCTTGAGGCCACGCGCCCTCTCAGGTGGTCTACATGCGCGATCATGTTCAGTTCCGCAGACCAGCTCAAGTGTGCGGCAACGGCCGGAATCCTCCCGATGCTTTGCTCCCCAGTCATCAGCAACGTGCAGGTCACCAGGACCCTCATCGATGGCGGGGCAGGACTCAACGTCCTGTCTGTCGAGACGTTCGACAATCTCCAAGTGCTGTACGACCAGCTTTAGCCGACCAAGCCTTTCTCAGGAGACACCGATGGTTCCACTGTTCCAATTGGGCAGGTTCGCCTTCCGGTCACCTTCGGGCAACGCAACAACTACCGCACCGAGCTCATCGACATCGACGTCGCTCACATCCGCCTACCGTACAACGCCATCCTCGGGTACCCAGCCCTAGCCAAGTTTATGGCAGTGACTCACCATGGTTACAATGTCCTCAAGATGCCAGGAAGCGGTGGAGTCATCACCGTACCCTGTGAAGAAAGGGACGCCGTGTGCTCGCTTGAGCGTGCATTCCAAGCCGCAGCAATCGAAGACCCGGATCACAGGAGCGGGAGGCCTCCCAAGGCGACCCTCAAGAAGAAGAAGACCTCACCTGGCCCGAGCCACAAGGAGGCAGGCACCTCCGGAGGTATTGCGTCAAGATTCACGCCCGATCAGGGAGCGCCACCCTCTCACGCATAGGAAGGCGCGCCCGGCGCCCTCCTCAGGCAGGGCTCGGGGGCTCTCTCTTGGAGAGCCGCCGACCTTGCCAAGGTCGCGGGGGAGGCACTCGGGCACCACTTGGAGGGGTGCTTTCAAGCACGCTTCCCTCAGGAAGGTACAAGTCAAAGAAGACCAAACCCTCAGGAGTTCATCGCAAGGAACACCCATGAGCTACAAGAGTCCAGAGTCATGAGCGACAGCCGCCGCTTACCTGCTGTGGCCCCACATCCAGGCGAGGATGGAGGACTGCGCGTCTGCGTCGACGTACCAGGGCTCAACCAAGCTGCATCCCAGGAGCGCCTATGGGCTTCGGCCGTAGGGCGCTGTGAGGGACCACCTCACAGCTACGTTCGCATGCCCTTCGACCTGCCGAGCACGGTCGCCGCACATCAGCGCCTCTTGAGGAGCATTCTGGAGGCTCAGGAGGTCAGGCATAGCGCGGTCCAGGTGGAGGTGGCGATGGTCCCCAAAGACCTGCACGTGCCACCGGAGCCTCCCGAGGCCCCTGGGCCTAGGGGGCTCATGAGGGCCGACGTCTTCACCGCGCATCGCTCACTTCCTCAGCATCACTTCATCTTCAATAGCACCAGGTGACATCTTTCAGAGTTCTACTTTCAGCTGGGAGCGCCCACAGGGCTGCACCATTCCCAGGCCGCGTGGGTCCATCCCCGCGGCATGTATCCATTTTGTTTATGCTCTTTACTTACCTTGTTGGGGACGCCCCTCGGGCTGCATCATCCCCACGCCGCTCGGGACCGACCCAGCGGCGGTTGCTTTTACCTGCGCTTGCTTGAAATTGGATTTCCTCCTATGTGCTTAACATACCTGACCTAATCACCTGCTTGATCGACGCCTATCTGAAGAGCCGCTTGCTCTGGCACGGCGCGTGCGCACAGGTCCGTCCCTGCAGCGTTGATAAACCTGAGTGGTCGAGCTCTAGCCGTGGCAGCCCCGCACGGCGCCACCTCACCAGGCCCTCAGTGCCCTGACCGCTCCCTCGGAGTGACCATAGGTTGGCCGGCGACCGTAACAACATGCCTTGTTTCTCCTCATGATTGGTGTGCAGGACCTACTCCAGGAGCAACGTTGGGGGCATCGTGAGCTCTCTCTCCCCCTCTTCGGCATGGACCGCTTGCACGTTAAAGGGGGGTACCTGAGCATCGCGACTCATGGGCTCCTACTGGCTCTCCAGCCCTCACCCCCTGGCCTTGACCCATGGCATTGCGACCTGTCATACCAGCGGCGACTGAGCTCGCCCGAGGGCCAGGACCTGAGGACGTAGAGCGTTAAGGAAAGTGCGGGGGAGTGGGAAGAAGCTCGCAAGGGCCTAACCCAGCAGTGCCTCGGCCACCGCCTCTCGGGTCGGGCGCCTCTCCGAGGAACTACGTCAGACGCACAAGATAAGTCGCACCCTCGCAAGAGCTAGACCAACGCAGCGCTAAATCCCCGCCCAGTGCAACTCTGTCACGGTGACGCTACCTTCCTTTCTCGCCCAGCAAGGATTGCTTGAGCGCTAAAGGGGACCTCCCGAGCATCGCGACTCGGGGGCTATTACCGGACCTCGGGCCGCTCACCTCCTGGCCTTGACCACGGCATCGCGACCTGGCATACCAGCGATGGCTTAAGCTTGCCTGGGGACTGGGACCTGTCAGCGTAGAGCGCCAAGTCCTCGTGAGGATAGAAAGGGGGAGCTTAGCCGGAACAGAATGGACACATTGCGCCAATTCATATTAAGGATATAGTATTTACAAAAGGCACGGCAGACGCCTTACATACCCCCGCGGGGTGTTGCTTTAATTCCTCGCAGGGAACAAAAGGTGCTAACCCTAAGGGACGCTACTTGCTAGCACCTCCCCAAGCGACGCCATCATCAACAGTGGGCTGCCCAGTGACGGCGCCAATCCCATCCAGATCAGTGGTGTCGGCGGCCCGATGCAGCTGCCCCACTCCGAGCACGGCGCGAGCTCGGAGGCTCGTAGCTGTCGTCACTCGTCTCCGGGGCCGCGAGGAGTTCGGGGGAGCCGCTGAAGCCCTCAGTCCCTCCGCTACTGCCTGAGGAGCAGCAGGAGGACCAACGGGCGGGGCTGGTCCTCGCCAGTTCATCACCCCTGCCGCTTCCCTTAGGGCAGCATTCCAGTCGGCGTCCTTCTGCATCAAAGACCTTGAAGAACATCAAGGAGGCGTCGTCGTATTCAAGATGAATCACCAAGGCGCCGTCCGCGCGACAGACTCGGGCAATCTCACCCTAGCCCTGGGTCATGAAGACCTTGCCCGGAGCGACGACCACGACCTCCGCTCCGGTTGCAGGGGTGCTACAGTGGGCGTGCTGCAGCCAGAGCTCCAAGGCCCCGCTCGGCGGCATCTCGAAGGCGAAGGAGGGAGGAAGGCGGATCCACGAAATTGGAGGCATGGCGGCGTGGAGCACAAGCTCATGAGAGGAGCGCTCTGCGTGGACTCCAGGGGGACGACGCGCACCACTGTGACTCGCCGGCGTCGGCGGCGACGCTGTCAGTGTTGCTCGGCGCCCTCCCCCTGGGGCCTACGACGCGGGCGCACAAGGGCAGCGGAAACCCAGGCGGCGGCCGCTCGTACCACAGCCTCGACACCTCCTGCCAGGCGCCTTCATCCCGGTGACAGAGGATTGGCCGCTTCTTCGGCGGGAGGGGTCAGG
Source organism: Triticum urartu (assembly GCF_003073215.2). NCBI lineage: Eukaryota > Viridiplantae > Streptophyta > Magnoliopsida > Poales > Poaceae > Triticum > Triticum urartu. Next base: position 392,662,667 of record NC_053023.1, on the reverse strand, counting down.
ACCCTCTCTGGGGGCCTTTCCCTTCTCCTCAGCTGAAAACCGGTGGATCAGTGCCATTGGTGCAAGAGGAAGCAAGGATGAGGAAGAAGAAGAGGAGGAGTAACGTAAAGGGGTGAACTGGCGGAGCTCACACAGCCCCGTACTTATAGCCGGGGAACGCCAACCGCCGAGCACCATGACCTCAGGTAATCATGACCCATATCTCTGCATGCAGGGACTCGTCAAGTCGTGCAGTTGCGAGGCGTCGTGGGGAAGCGCAGATGCCCACGCCCAATCAACCGCCACACGGCGCCCAAGGCCGCAGGCTGTTAGGGCCCGCGGCGCTTCATGCTTGCCCCTTCGCTTCTCTGCTAAGCCAAGCCCGTGCGCGCCTCGGGCCCGGGGGCTACTGTCGGCATTCTAGGAACGGGGGTCCCTAGACTTTTCTGCATGCGGCCTGCGGCGTGGCTTAGGTGGGGGCCCAGCGCGGCCCATCTTCATCAGCCCAAGCTCAAGACCCTCGCGAGGGGCCAAGCCTCGCGGGGCAGACGACAGGAAGCTTCCTCAAGAGCGGCCTCATCAGGCAGGCTCACGAGGAGGCGGAGAGATCAATGCAAGGATACCTCGCGAGGATCCCATGACGCAAGACGTGACGATCAAGGCCAGGCGGGCGCCGGCCTGCGCAGGGTCCTTGTTTCCCCTTTGGTGCAAAGGGGGCAAGCACAGGCCAAGGTATCAGGCAAAGGTTACCATTCCGGTGCAACGAGACCAAGACCAGCCGGACGGCCGGACGAAGGTCACCGTGGAGCCCAAGACGGCGTCATCACTAGTGCTTTTGGCAGCCAAAGACCACCTTTGGTCAGGATAACTTGTACTAGATGTTCCCCTTCAAAATGGCCAATTGTTGGTGCCCTTCCCTCTCAATTATTCGCTGAGAGGCTCAGGGCCTCTATAAATAGAGCTAGCCTCCACAAAGGAAAGAGGGAAGAGGGGAGAGAGGAGAAAACCCAGTAGAGACTAAGTAGAACACACCGCACCAGCTCAAGAACACCCCTCGCGAGGCTGTTCTTCCCATGTAATGTCCATCATCAGCCCAGAGGCAATCCACCACACCACACACTGGAGTAGGGTATTACACCACAACGGTGGCCCGAACCAGTATAAACCTCGTGTCTCTTGTGTTGTTCATCATTTTCATCTTAGTTCGCATGAGAGGATCGGACGTAGATCGGTAGGGGAGAGATCTCCACGCGCACCCCAGTGTTCGAACCTCAAGGGTCTGCCAGAACCCGAAATCCGACAAATAACACCTCATGTTTCAAATTTGTTACATAACGTTTACCATACGTGCATGCTACGGGACTTGCAAACTTCAACACAAGTATTTCTCAATTTCACAACTACTCAACTAGCATGACTTTGATATTATTACCTCCATATCTCAAAACAATCATCAAGCATCAAACTTTTCTTAGTATTCAACACACTCATATGAAAGTTTTATTATTAATCTTGCATACCAAGCATATTAGGATTTTAAGAAAATTACCATGCTATTTAATACTCTCAAAATAATCTAAGTGAAGCATGAGAGATCAATAGTTTCTACAAAACAAATCCACCACCGTGCTCTAAAAGATATAAGTTAAGCACTAGAGAAAAACTATAAAGCTCAAAAGATATAAGTGAAGCACATAGAGTATTCTATCAAATTCCAAATCATGTATGGCTCTCTCAAAAGGTATGTACAACAAGGATGATTGTGGTAAACTAATAAGCAAAGACTCAAATCATAAAAGACGCTCCAAGCAAAGCACATATCATGTGGTGAATAAAAATATAGCTCCAAGTGAAGTTACCGATAGAAGTAGACGAAAGAGGGGATGCCTTCCGGGGCATCCCCAAGCTTTGGCTTTTAGGTGTCCTTAGATTATCTTGGGGGTGCCATGGGCATCCCCAATCTTAGGATCTTGCCACTCCTTGTTCCATAATCCATCAAATCTTTACCCAAAACTTGAAAACTTGACAACACAAAACTTAAAGTAGAAAATCTCGTGAGCTCCGTTAGCGAAAGAAAACAAAAGACCACTTCAAGGTACTGTAATGAACTAATTATTTATTTATATTGGTGTTAAACCTACTGTATTCCAACTTCTCTATGGATTATCAAATATTTTACTAGCCATAGATTCATCAAAATAAGCAAACAACACACGAAAAACAGAATCTGTCAAAAATAGAACAGTCTGTAGTAATATGTAGCTAGCGCAAGATCTGGAACCCCAAAAATTATAAAATAAATTTCTGGACGTGAGTAATTTATCTATTAATAATCTGCAAAGAGAATTAACTAAATATCACTTTCCAAATAAAAATGACAGCAGTTCTCGTGAGCACTAAAGTTTCTGTTTTTTACAGCAAGTTCAACAAGACTTTCCCCAAGTCTTCCCAATGGTTCTACTTGGCACAAACACTAATTAAACACAAAAACACAACCAAAACAGAGGCTAAGTAATTTATTTATTAATTACTAAACAGGAGCAAAAAGTAAGGAATAAAAATAAAATTGGGTTGCCTCCCAACAAGCGCTATCGTTTAACGCCCCTAGCTAGGCATAACAAGCAAGAATAGATCTAGGTATTGCCATCTTTGGTTGGCAATTCTTTAATGAGGCATCTATCTCCCTTAGGAATTTATTTCTTTCTAGTGATTATAAAACTCTTAGGCACAAGATCAAAAAATTCATTTGTAGCAATTGGTTCCTTAATGATAGCAAAAAGATTGGGATGAATACTTATAGATTTAAGATCCGCAGTTTCTTTACTAGATGATTCACCCTTATTTTTAGGAACATACATAAGCTTGGCAATTTTAGTAGGAGGACTTGGAGTATTCTTTACCGAAGAAAAAGCGGTTCCCAAGTTCGTAATGATACCCTCAAGTTTATCGATTCTAGTAGAATCTAAGTTTATTTTCTCATTAACTATGGGTTCCTTTTCCTTAATATTTTTCAAAGTCATTCCTACCTTAGATCCATCTTGGGTAATTTGATTGTGGATCTTTCTATCTAGATTTTCAATTAATTCAATAGTAGCAACTTTATTTTCAATAATTACAAGTCTTTGCATAACTTGCTCCAAAGTTAACATAGTTCCATTAACCAAAAGAGGTGGTGAGCCAAATAAATCTAACATAGCATTGTAAGAATCAAAAGTATGGCTACCCAAGAAATTCCCTCCGGTAATGGTATCAAGGATATATCTATACCAAGGACTAGCACCTACATAAAAATTGCGGAGAAGAACTGAAGTAGATTGCTTCCTGGTAGATCTATTTTGAGCATTGCAAATTCTATACCAAGCATCTTTTAGATTTTCTCCCTCCCTTTGTTTAAAATTTAGAACTTCATTGGAGACAACGGAGAAGATATGAGACTAGCCATGACACAAGCAAAAAAGGCAAATGGGTAAAAAGAGGCAAAAAGAGAGGGAGGATAGAGAGAGAGGGCGAATAAAATAGTAAGGGTGAATTGGGGGAGAGGAAAACGAGAGGCAAATGGCAAATAATGTAATGCGGGGGATAGGGCTTGTGATGGGTACTTGGTATGTTGACTTTTGCGCAGACTCCCCAGCAATGGCGCCAGAAATTCTTCTTACTACCTCTTTAGCACTGCGTTGGATTTCCTCGAAGAGGAGAGGATGATGCAGCAAAGTAGCGTAAGTATTTCCCTCAGTTTTTGAGAACCAAGGTATCAATCCAGTAGGAGGCTACGACGAGTCCCTCGTACCTACACAAAAACAATAGCTCAACGCAACCAACGCACTTAGGGGTTGTCAATCCCTTCACGATCACTTACGAAAGTGAGATCTGATAGAGATGATAAATAATATTTTTGGTATTTTTGGTATAAAGATGCAAAGTGAAAAGTAAAAGCAAAGCAATAATAAAGTGATGGAGATTGATATAATGAGAAAGAGACTCGGGGGCCATAGGTTTCACTAGTGGCTTCTCTCAAGAGCATAAGTATTCTACGGTGGGTAAACAAATTACTGTTGAGCAATTGACAGAATTGAGCATAGTTATGAGAATATCTAGGTATGATCATGTATATAGGCATCACGTCCGAGACAAGTAGACCGAAACGGTTCTGCATCTACTACTATTACTCCACTCATCGACCGCTATCCAGCATGCATCTAGAGTATTAAGTTAAAAACAGAGTAACGCCTTAAGCAAGATGACATGATGTAGAGGGATAGTTTCTTGCAATATGATAAAAACCCCATCTTGTTATCCTCGATGGCAATGATACAATACGTGCCTTGCTGTCCCTTCTGTCACTGGGAAAGGACACCGCGAGATCGAACCCAAAGCTAAGCACTTCTCCAATGGCAAGAACAACCAATCTAGTAGGCCAAACCAAACTGATAATTCGAAGAGACTTGCAAAGATAACCAATCATACATAAAATAATTCAGAGAAGATTCCAATATTATTCATAGATAGACTTGATCATAAACCCACAATTCATCGGTCTCAACAAACACACCGCAAAAAGAAGATTACATCGAATAGATCTCCATGAGAGAGGGGGGAACATTGTATTGAGATCCAAAAAGAGAGAAGAAGCCATCTAGCTACTAACTATGGTCCTATAGGTCTGAAGTAAACTACTCACACTTCATCGGAGGGGCTTGGATGATGATGTAGAAGCCCTCCGTGATCGATGCCCCCTCCGGCGGAGCTCTGGAATAGGCCCCAAGATGGGATCTCGTGGATACAGAAAGTTGCGGCGGTGGAATTAGGTTTTTGGCTCCGTCCCCATTCGTTTGGGGGTACGTGGATATATATAGGAGGAAGAAGTACATCGGTGGAGCTTCGAGGGGCCCACAAGGCAGGGGGGCGCGCCCTCCACCCTTGTGACTGCCTCGTGGCTTTCTTGACGGAGGGTCCCAGTCTCCTGCATCTTATCTGATGAGAAAATCACGTTTCCGAAGGTTTCATTCCGTTTGGACTCCGTTTGATATTCTGTTTCTCCGAAACACTGAAATAGGCAAAAAAACAACAATTCTGGGCTGGGTCTCCGGTTAATAGGTTAGTCCCAAAAATAATATAAAACTGGAAAATAAAGCCCAATATAGTCCAAAACAGTAGATAATATAGCATGGAGCAATAAAAAATTATAGATATGTTGGAGACGTATCAGTCTTGCGTGGGACACCCGTGGTGACAATGGGGTATTCTATTGATCCACTTGATGTATGTTTTGGTAATCAACTTGCGGGTTCCTCCCATGAACCTATGCATAGGGGTTGGCACACGTTTTCGTCTTGACTCTCCGATAGAATCTTTGGGGCACTCTTTGAGGTTCTATGTGTTGGTTGAATAGATGAATCTAAGATTGTGTGATGCATATCGTATAATCATACCCACGGATACTTGTGGTGACATTGGAGTATCTAGGTGACATTAGGGTTTTGGTTCATTTGTGTCTTAAGGTGTTATTCTAGTACGAACTCTAGGGCTGTTTGTGACACTTATAGGAATAGCCCAACGGATTGATTGGAAAGAATAACTTTGAGGTGGTTTCGTACCCTACCATAATCTCTTCGCTTGTTCTCCGCTATTTGTGACTTTGGAGTGACTCTTTGTTGCATGTTGAGGGATAGTTATATGATCCAATTTTGTTATCATTGTTGAGAGAACTTGCACTAGTGAAAGTATGAACCCTAGGCCTTGTTTCAACGCATTGCAATACCGTTTACGCTCACTTTTATCATTAGTTACCTTGCTGTTTTTATATTTTTAGATTACAAAACCTTTATCTACTATCCATATACCACTTGTATCACCATCTCTTCGCTGAACTAGTGCACCTATACAATTTACCATTGTATTGGGTGTGTTGGGGACACAAGAGACTCTTTGTTATTTGGTTGCAGGGTTGCTTGAGAGAGACCATCTTCATCCTACGGCTCCTACGGATTGATAAACCTGAGGTCATCCACTTGAGGAAAATTTGCTACTGTCCTACAAACATCTGCACTTGGAGGCCCAACAACGTCTACAAGAAGAAGGTTGTGTAGTAGACATCAGAACTCCGATGGAGTCGGTGAGATGACCAGCCTACGAGTCACCTATGATAAGAGGATAATGAAAAAAGAAAAAGTCGTAAGAAAAGAATTGAAAAGAAAAGGGTTATAGAAGTACTTGTAGGCCCGTCCGTATTATTCCTCCACCGACGCCCATGGTATTTTAAGTGCATAGTTATGTACGCACAGTATAGATTTCGTAGGTGTATGAGGTGGACGGCGGAGGCCGAACTGCTAGTCCAGCTCCATAATTTGTCGGTCCTGCTGCATGGGGACCGGCGGCTTTATGGCCGACAAGGTACGTGGTTTAATAAGGCCGACTTGTACTCTGGCTGGAGGGAACATAGTATGATCCTCAGTCCGGAGGGAGTATGCCTCATGCGCCTCTGTAGGGGCGTGTGTCATGTATACCATGTTCACCATTTTTACCTCAGGGGGAAATTGCTTCTGACCCCGGTATTTGGTTGGTGAATCTCTTCGTCATCGCTATCACTGGGCGGCCTTTTCCCCTTATGTTCGGTGTTGAGCCTGCCTGTTTGAAGACCCAACGGCTTCTGTTGGTGTGATTGGCTAGCTTATCGGGATTGCCATTAATCTGGCAGGGTCGATCCAATATCTTGTCTAAGGTGGATGGCTCGTCTCTATTTGCCTTGAATGGCTTTTTCCGTTGACCGGGTTTAGGGCCGCTGAATCCAGAGTTAGACCGCTGTGTCGCGCGTTCTCTCATTATCATTGCGACGTTTGCGTTTGCTGGGTCATGGTTTGCCATTGCCATCTCAGACTTCGGAAGTGCCCGGATCGCTGGCACTGTTGCTTCTACGAGCGAGCCAGCTGTCTTCACCCGCGCAAAAGTGGGTCATCAAAGCGGTAAGGGCTGACATGGATTTTGGTTTTTTCTTGACCGATATGGCGGGCGAGCCACTCATCCCGGATGCTGTGTTTGAAGGCCGCTAGGGCTTCCGCGTCCGGGCAATCGATGATTTGGTTCTTTTTAAGTAAGAACCTAGTCCAGAGCTGCCTGGCTGACTCTCCGGGCTGTTGAACTATATGGCTTAAGTCATCGGCGTCTGGTGGACAGACATATGTACCTCGGAAGTTGTCGCGGAAGGCGTCTTCCAACTCCTCCCAGCTGCCAATAGAGTCTTCGGGAAGACTGTTTAACCAGTGCGGAGCTAGACCTTTGAGTTTTAACGGGAGGTATTTGATGGCATCAAGGTCATCTCCGTGGGCCATGTGGATGTGGAGGAGGAAATCCTCGATCCATACCATGGGATCAGTTGTTCCATCATATGATTCGATATTCATGGGTTTAAACCCTTCCGGGAATTCGTGCTCCATTACTTTGTCTGTGTAGCAAAGAGGGTGTGCGGTGCTTCTATGTTGGGCCACATTGCAACGTAGCTCTGATGGAGTCCGTCTACGGTTTTCGGCCCGGGTGTGACTAGGTTTGTCACATCCGAATAGATAGCCGTTGTCACGTGTCGGGGCACGTCCTCGCGATCCGTAGACCAATCTGGTATGTCCTACTCTATTGTCGAGGTCCTGTCGAAGGTCATATGTGTGACCACGAGCTGTGTTGTCTCTGCCTTTATGGTGAGGAGGAGCGGGCTGGTGTTCCGCTTGAGTTGCCGCTTTGTCCCGACCACGTGGTGGTCGGTTAGCCACATTGTGCGGTGATGGTATGGGCTCCGGTGCCTCGTCATCGTACTGAGGTAGCAATTTGTGTTTCGGGTAAATTTTGACTGGCCGCTTGAGGTCGTATTCTTCGGCTGCTAGGACAAAAGTCCATCTATCACTGAGCAAATCTTGGTCAGCTTGAAGCTGATGTTGCTTCTTTTTCAGGGTCCTTCAAGTGGCTATTAGCCGGCGCTTAAAGCGCTCGTGCTCCTGAGGTTCCTCAGGCATGATAAAATCCTCGCTGCCGAGACTCACCTCATCCTTGGAGCGTGGAAGATAATTACTATCCTCCGAGTCATCGTTTATGGCCTGTTCGTCAGGGCTAACTTGCACGTTTTCCTGATCGTCCTATTCGGCAGTTCGTTCGTCGGGATCTTCTCTGTCTTCGGCATCGTCCGGACTGTTGTCTTCTCCTGTGCCGGTGTTGCTGTCTTTGTTGCGGCATGACTTAGAGCGGCGCCGCTGATGCTGGCGTTTCGATTGTATCTCAGGAGTTTTATCCTCAACTGGATCTTCTTTGTCATCGCCGCTATTCTCCTTTGGTGCATCCACCATGTATACATCGTACGAGGAAGTGGTCGTCCAGCGTCCGGTGAACGGTGGGTTCTGGGCCTCTTCTTCTCCGGCATCGTCGTCCATACTGTCAATGTCGTCAGAGCCGTAATCGAGCATGTCAGTTAAGTCTTCGACAGTGGCTATGAAGTGGGCGGTGGGTGGGAAGTGAAATTCTCGATCATCAGCCTCTGGTTCAAGCCGGACACAATTCGGCTGTGAGCCTCCCGCTAAAGATAGTGCTCTTAACGAGTTTAGCACGTCGCCCAAAGGCGAGTGCCGAAAGATGTCCGTAGCGCTGAATTCGGCGATCAATGACCGATCATGCTCGACATGCGCGGGCGCACATAGTTCGGAACTTATAACCGGAAACGAGTCAGTAGCTCCGGTGACATAGATGCTACTTAATGTTAAGTCTGTGTGCGGCTCCAGCACCGTGGAGTCTGTGGCTTCTGTGATGGGGTTGAGCTTCCTATCCTCGGATGGCACGACCTGCTCCGGATCTAAGGCCAGGGCGGTTTCAGGTGCAATTTCCTGGGTATGGCCCGACGACAGATCTAAGTCATGTTCATCGTGGTGGTAGGGAGTGGCTGATCTCGTCTCGAATCCGTCGAAGATCAAGTCTCCACGGACATCTGCGACGTAGTTCAAGCTTCCGATTCTGACCTGGTGGCCAGGGGCGTAGCTTTCGATCTGCTCCAGATGGACAAGCGAGTTGACCCGCAGTACGAAGCCGCCGGACATGAAGATCTGTCCGGGGAGGAAGACTTCCCCTTGGACAGCATTGTTGTAGATGATTGAAGGAGCCATCAAACCTTTTGAGGATGGCACAGTGGAACTCTCAATGAAAGCACCAACGTCGGTGTCAAAACTGGCGGATCTCGGGTAGGGGGTCCCGAACTGTGCGTCTAGGATCGATGGTAACAGGAGATGGGGGACACAATGTTTACCCAGGTTCGGGCCCTCTCTATGGAGGTAATACCCTACTTCCTACTTGATTGATCTTGATGAATATGAGTATTACAAGAGTTGATCTACCACGAGATCGTAATGGCTAAACCCTAAAAGTCTAGTCTGGCTATGATTATTCGGGGTCTATCTATGGACCTAGCCCTTCGGTTTATATTGACACGGGAGGGGTCTACGGTTACACAAGGTCGGTTACAAAGAAAGGAATCTTCACAGTTTGATTGCCAAGCTTGCCTTCCACGCCAAGGAGAGCCCTATCCGGACATGGGTAGAGTCTTCGATCTTCGTATCTTCATGGCCCAACAGTCCGGCCCATATCCAATAGGTCGGACGCCCGAGGACCCCTTAGTCCAGGACCACCTCACCCACCCCCCTGGGCGCACCCCTGTGCCTCGTTGACTTCTTGTGGAGCCCCATGACTTGTTCTCGATGCCAACCTCTCCTATAAATACCCAGACCTCCAGAAAATAACCTAGATCGGAAGTTCCGCTGCCGCAAGCCTCTGTAGCCACGAGAAATCAATCTAGGCCCTCTCTAGCACCCTGCCGGAGGGACCATCATCACCATGAAGGCCAAGGACCAGAGGGAGAACCTCTCCCCATCCAGGGGGCACTAGTGCAGAACCGGGCAATAGCACCGGTTCGTAAGGCCCTTTAGTGTCGGTTTGGTAACCAGCGCTAAAATGTAGGCACTAAAGGCCCCCCCTTTAGTACCGGTTCAGCACGAACCGGTGCTAAAGGGCAACCACGTGGCACGAGCCAGCTTCGGGGGCAGGGAGCCCTTTAGTACCGGTTGGTGTCACCAACCGGTATTAAAATGTTGGGGGGGTTTTGGGTTTATGACTTCTTTTTCATTTAATTTTGTGTTTTCCATTTAATTCTTTTTCGTTTGCTGGTATTTTACGATACTACATATTGTACACGTTATGCATATATACAAATAGAATTTCTAGTAGAACCGATCATAATATATATATATCATCGAATGTCTCACAACCACCATTAATTAATTCACACATATACACACACATGTATATATATATATACAATTTCTCCTAATTGGTGCCTTCGGAGCCAGTGGCATTAGCCTAGCTAATTGGTGCCTTCAGAGCATGATAACAATTGGAAGTGGTTCATGGGGCGGTAGCGGGTAATATTATTCTCCTTTGGGATCTATGACCTGGTCGAGCAAAAATCCCGCTATTTCCTCTTGAATTGCTTCTATGCGGTCCTGTGCTAGGAGCTTGTCCCGCACCTCTTTGAACTGTTAAGAAGGAGATCAATATGCATGTGTATTAGTTGTGTGACTAGATATCGATAATGGTGTAAAAATTGTGAATAGTGTTCTGACAATCGATATCGTACCCACTCCTGTCTTTGAGATTTGCTCCTTTCGGACGCCATCATGCGAATGTTCTCGCAAACGTAGTATGCACATAGATCATTCCCCGGTGCCTGCTTCAGGGCGTTTACGAGAATGGAATTTTGATCAGATAATAATTAATCAAGCATGATAATTAAAGAGATGGTAGCTAGCTAGTACTACTTAATTACTTACCTTGGGTCGATACCATTTCAGACTTTGTTTCCATGGGCCTGGAGTGACCCTGATGAACTTTGCCCAAGCCCTGCCCGCCGATAAAGAAAATGAATAAATGGTTATTAAATAGTTGTTATCAGGAAATGACGAACTAATTAAATAGGCCGAGATATAGTTAATAATGATTCAAATTACCTGTTGACTATCCCCTTCACGATGTTGTAGTCACTTGCTTTCTTAAGTAGCGAGTCTAGTACTTCAACTGTTCCTTCATCAACTTTAAGGATTAACAAGATCCAGTGAAATCTGCATGCACACATGTTTGCATGTCTTAATTAAGCGGGCATATGTAAGCAAAAACATGTAGCTATAGCTAGTAGGGGAAAATAGAATTTGTAGTACAAGACAGTGTGACTCACTTGAAGTTGTAAGGAAGTAGTATATCTTCATTGTATTTGAGTTCCTTGAAGAACTGTAGCATGCTTTCCTCTACACATTTTGCATGATATGGATCTATTTTCCATGTGTATTCATTAATGGTATTTGGGTCAACGAACCCAATGCCATAGCGTCCACCTTTTTTCATTTCATAAATCTTCATCCTGCATAATACCACAGAAAAGAATATAGTGAGGATAATTACAGGTAATGATTGATCAAAATGATCAGCTAGCTTGAGACTTAAATTACAGAAAGAAATCACTTACAGACAATAGCAACTGACGATAGATTTGTCAAGTGCGTCTTTATTGTATAGCTGAAAAAGTTTTGAATACTCAACGGTCACAGCTTTCTTATGGTAGTAATGCTCCTCGTTGACATTCACCATGAGGGACTCTCGATTGGAAATCTTGGTAATGTCCATGTACCATTGATGCAATGCATACATTCTCGTTGGGAGCTTATTGACCTCCTCTGGCTCGACCAAAGGTTGGCCCCGGGCATATTTCCGTTTTATTTCCTCCTCTCTAGTCGGAGACATGGGCTCGGTATCGAGGAGTTATCCAACAGTGATCCCGATCGATTCAGCCTGCGCAATATGCTCCTCGGTTATTACCACATCGCCCACCCCGGGAACGTTAACGGTTTGCCCACAATAATATTGGGCGCGCCTACTCTCATGTGTTGTTGGCACAACAAGCGGGGGGATTGATTGCGCCGCCTGTTCTCCCAGCTAGGGAACGGTTTACCGCATTTTTTGCCAGCTGATTTCCTTGAGCTCGAGCTCGCCTCTTTCTGTAGACGTGCTCGATTTAACTTCCTGAGGTGGCGCTCATAGTCTGTGTCAACAGGCTTGGGAGCTGGTGGTCTAGCCATACGAATGAAGTGGTCAATCTTTTCCACAGGCACTTTCTCCCTTGCCGGCGGTGGCGGTTTCGGTGCAAAATGGGCTTCCACCTCGGCCTTAGATATGGCTACGTTTTCCTTGTCGGACTTGTCGTAAGGCCTCTGCGGAAGAGGCGCGAGGCTTGGACCATATTGAAATCGCTTGCCTCCGCCTGTACCTGTAGTACTACCTCGACTTGTACCGCTACGCACCATATCTGAGGCGGCTCTCTTCCGTGATTGCTGAGGCGGCAAAGACGGCTGACGTGGCTGAGTTGGAGGAGGAGGAGTGGCCTGAAGCTATGCCGGACTTGGAGGAGGAGTGGCCTGAAGTTGTGCCGGACTTGGAGGAGGAGTGGCCTGATGCTTTGCCGGACTTGGAGGAGGAGTGGCCTGAAGCTGTGCCGGACTTGGAGGAGGAGTGGCCTGACGCGTTGGTGGACTTGGAGGAGCGGGAGTCTGCTGACTCGATGGCGGACTGCGACAAGGAGTCGGATGACGCAGTGTCGGTGGCCTTCGAAAGATGATGCAATCCTTTCTCCATAGGATGATACAATGGTTGGCCTCTCCTAGTGTGTGCTCATCGTCACCTCCAGGAATGTCAAGCTCTAGCCCCGAATATTGGTCCACCACCTCATCAACCAAGACACGAGCATAGCCCGCTGGAATCGGGTTGCAATGGAAGGTTTCCTCGGGGGGATTTGTAAAAGCAAGGGCGTCCGCCACCTTCATGGATATGTTCTTCATTTTGAAGTGTAGCTCGTAGTTAGTGTTCTCCATGATGTCATCCACTGGGTAGCTATCCAGCAATGCATCTCCTGGGGAGGAACCCATGCTGCTTCTCGGCATGGATGGGACGATGCTATCCATTGGTGGATCATCCGCTAGCTGCTGAGACCCCCTTTGCTGGCTAAGTGAGTCGATCTGCCCCTGCTGCCGCTAGAATTTGATTGCCAAGTCCGAGTGCGCTGATTCTAGGCCTTGAAGGCGTTCATAGTCTAGCTTCCTCTGCTCCTCATCCATCTTCCTCTTCTTCTCCTCCGCAATCTTCTTTCTCGCACGGGTTCTGTAGTCGGCTCCAGTCCGAAAACCCCTCATACCACAGAATAGCGCCCATGCCTCGTGTTCTTCCCGCGTGTTTAGGATTTCCCAGGGCATGCGTAAGCTCGTTGTTCTCTCTGTTGGGCTCGAACAACCCGGATCGAGCCTCTTCTATTGCAACAAGTAGCTTATCTTCGGCTCCGTCCAGACATGCCTTCTTGGAAACTTTGCCTATCTTCGGGTCCAACTCCCCCCCATGCGCATAGAACCAAGTCCTGCACCTGGGGGGCCAGCTCAATGTTTCTGGAGTGACACCTGCATCCAGCATCTCTTTCTCAGACTTATCCCACTTAGGAATTCCCACCGCATAGCCACCTGGCCCCAGCTTATGGAACTTATCCTTTTTTGCGGCATTGGCCTTGTTTATTCTCGACCGTTCCTTAGATAATTCCAAATCCTTGAATTTCACGAAATCATCGCAATGAGCACTTTGGTTCTCTAGTGTTCCCTCGAATACTGGAGTCTTCCTTCCTCCGTTGACGTACTTGGCCCATTCACGAATCTTGTGGTTCTTGAATGCAACCGCCATCTTCCTAAGAGCAGTGTCCTTGACTTTATCCACATCTGCATTTGTGAAATGATCTGGTAGGGTGAAATGTTCCATGAGCGTTTCCCAAAGCAAATGTTTTTGTCTGTCGTCGACAAAAGTAACTCCTGGACGTGGCTTTGATGGCTCTCTCCATTCTTGAAGGGAGATCGGGAGTTGGTCCTTCACAAGAACTCCGCACTGACGAACGAACTTGTACGCAATCTTCTTAGGCGCGAATGGTTTGCCATTAGGTCTGATTGCCTCGATATTGTACTTTACGCCCTCCTTCAACTTTTTGTTCGGGCCTCGTTTCGTCCTGTTGCCTGAAGATTTGCTTGATCCGGATGGCTGAAAGAAGAAAGATCGATTCTTTAATATATCTTCAAGTCATTTAAAACATGTGATGATCACCAGATGCCTGCTTATATAAATATATATACTTCGCCGGTCTTTGTTGTTTCAAGATCAACATTTTCTTCGTCATGTTCATAGTTCACGACTTCTCAATTCGGTCGTCGCGATCGAATATCATATCACCGTCCCCGGTGTTGTTTAGATATTCGGAGCCATCACAATCTTCTTCATTCTGATCATCATCTGGCCCGCGAGGATTGCATATGATATTGAATAGGGCCTCTTCTCCCTCTCTGCCGGTATTGTCCGCCATAGGTTTTGTTTAACTAATCCAAAAGAAATATATTGAAATTACAATGCATGGATGCAATCAATTAATAAGGAAAAACTGAATCAATCATAGTACATAATAAGCATCATCGAATATAATCTCGAATACGTCGTCTCGAATAATAGATATAATCTTGAATACATCGTCTCAAATAATAGATATAATCTCTAATACATCATCTCGAATAATATATAATCTCTAATACATCATCTCGAATATTATATATCGAGTACATCACTGGCTAGGTAGCTAATAAAGATCGAATACTACAGAAGAATCTAGGACACTCGCGGTTCCTGCGGCGCGGGCGGTGGACACCCAAAGAGAAGGAACCCTCACAGGATCATAGCTGAAGTGAGATCCCTGAAGAAACTGCCAGGTATTGGAGAACCTGCCGCCCTCTAACGCAACCATGTAGCGATGGACGTGCTCGTCCTCCTCCCTGACACGGCGACGTACCACCTCCGGCGGGGCCGGCTCCCTCCGCACTGAAACTGGCCCACGCGAACGCCACCAAACGAGATCAGGGTCGACGACGGGACCCGGGGCCGGGTTCCTCATCAAGCGGCGCGCCCCTCCAGGCAGCACCTCCCAGTGCCAGCCCGGCGGAGCCTAGTCCCGGACATGGGTCAGCCGGACGTCGTCGCGGACGGGTCAACGACGAGGATGCGGGTCGGGCATCGTCGAGAACAAATACTAGCTATATGCCCGCAAAAAGTAACATTTTTTTAATGATTGGATTTTGATAACTAAAATTTCTAACATTTCTATATAACTAGCATTCCTATAACATTTCTAACAATGCTATATAACTAACATTTCTATAACATTTCTAATATTTCTATAACTAAAAAATAGAAAAAAAAATTATAACATTTCTATATATATAACTAACATTTGTATAACATTTCTAATATTTCTATAACTAAAAAAAGAAAAATTTCTAACAATTCTAACTATGTTATAACTATTTCTATAACTAAAAAACAGAAAAATTTCTAACAATTCTAACATTTCTATAACATTTCTAACAATGCTATAAAACTAACTATTTCTATAACTAAAAAAAGAAAAAATTTCTAACATTTTTATAACTATTTCTATAACTAAAAAACTAAAAAAATGTATGTGTGTGTGTGTGCTCACTGGCGAGGCGAGAGGCGATGGGAGGCGGCGACGGGGACGGCGACGGGCACGTCGACGACGGGGATGGCGATGACGGGGACAGTGACGGGGCGGCGACGACGGGGACGGGCCGGGGCGGCGATGACGGGGACGGGGCGGCGATGACGGGGACGGGGACGACGCGGGACGGGCCGGGACGGGCCGGGACGGCGCGGCGGTGACGACGGGGACGATGGGGACGGGGACGACGGGGCGGCGACGACGTGGACGGGGCGGCGACGAGGGATATGGAGACGGGGGTGGCGGGCGACGGGGCAGAGGAGAAGAAGCAGACGAGAAACTGAAATTTTTGAAGTGTTTAGTTATATAGGATGGACCTTTAGTAGCGGTTGGAACCACCAACCGGTACTAAAGGCCTGTTTTGGCCAGGCCAAGCGGCGGGAACCGCACCCCTTTAGTACCGGGTGGTGGCTCCAACCGGTACTAAAGACCCCCCCTCTAGTACCGGTTTGAGCCACCACCCGGTACTAAAGGGGGTGCGCTGGCGCAGGTGCGGTGCGAAATGTTTAGTCCCACCTCGCTAGCCGAGGGGCGTCCGCACTGGTTTATAAGCCCAGTGCGGTAGCTCCCTCGACCTCCTCTCCAAAGCAGGCCTACTGGGCCTAAATGTTCTATGCTGCCCTGTGGGCCTACTGGGCCTTCGCGGGCCTGCATCTTGGCCCAACAACAGGTTGGGTTTCTAGTCATATGCAGGCCGCTGTGGCGCAGTAGGTGGGCTTTTTTTCTTATTTTTTTTGCTTTATTTATTTTTGTTTGAGTGGTTTTTTGCTGTATTTAGAGTTTCTTTGTGAATATTTTTGCTTTAGGTACAAAAAATTACAAACTTTCTGTTAGTACCGGTAGTTTACAAATTTGAATAGTTTAAATTTTGATTTATTTGAAATTTGTGTGAATCACTAGTTTGTGAATAACTTAACTTTGAGAATAGATTTTGCAGTGATTCTTTTTTCTTATGTTTAATATTAGTGTGTTTTATCATTATATTCAATTTTGTAATGCTTAGGTTATTTAAAAAAATGAAATGCCTTTTGTAACGGATGAGTTTTCGTCCGAAACCCTGATACTTCGAAAGAGATTGTCCATTTAGTACACGAAGTGCATCCAGTTTTTGCGGTAACCCTCTCTACTTTTTTGCACATGCTATGTGGGTGAAATTATGATACCATGCCAACTTTCAACCTTTTCTGAGTTCATTTGAAATGCTTTTCAATTTCAGGGTCATTTAGCTTAAAAAATTAGTAAAGGCATGAAAGAATTTGTTTGCACATAAAATTTCTTCGCGTTTCAAATGCCAAAACACATAACTACCCTAACTATTATAGAGATTCCCTCCTGGGTGTGAAACACAGAAGAAAGTGATGATAGTGAAGCCGGTCACATCCCAGATCTTTGGGTGTGAAACTTTTTCTTCGCGTGTGTCCCTTTGCGCCGTAACCATGGAAAATATTCATCATTTAACGGGATGCTCGGGTCAATATTCACTGTGAATGGAGCAATTTCATCAAACTTTTCATAATCTTCTGACATGTCTGTCTTGTCATCCACTCCCACGATGTTTCTCTTCCTAGAAAGAACTATGTGCCGCTTTGGCTCATCGTACGATGCATTCGCTTCCTTATCTTTTCTTTTTCTTGGCTTGGTAGACATGTCCTTCACATAGAAAACCTGTGCCACATCATTGGCTAGGACAAATGGTTCGTCTGCATACGCAAGATTGTTGAGATCCACTATTGTCATTCCGTACTGCGGGTCTTCCGTTACCCCGCCTCGTGTCATATTGACCCATTTGCACCGAAACAAAGGGACCTTCAAACCACGTCGATAGTCAAGTTCCCATATGTCCTGTATATAACCATAATATGTTTCCTTTCCTGTCTTGGTTTCTGCATCAAAGCGGACACCACTGTTTTGGTTGGTGCTCTTCTTATCTTGGGCGATCGTGTAAAATGTATTACCATTTATCTCGTACCCTTTGAAAGTCATTATATTCGAAGATGGTAACTGGGACAGCAAGTAGAGGTCATCTTCAATAGAGGTGTCATGCATGGTACATGTCTGCAACCAGCTGGCGAAACTCCTGGTTTGTTCACGTGTAATCCAGTCATCAGACCGCTCCGGGTGTTTGGAGCGTAGAAAATTCTTGTGTTCATCCATATACAGAGCCACCAAGGCGGAATTCTGTAGAACTGTGTAGTGTGCTTCAGTGAGAGAATGTCCGTCCATACATATTATTTGTTCCCCTCCTAGCGTGCCTTTTCCATCTAGTCTGCCCTTATGCCGCGATTCAGGAACACCAATCGGCTTAAGGTCAGGAATAAAGTCAATACAAAACTCAATGACCTCCTCATTTTCATGGCCCTTGGAGATGCTTCCTTCTGGCCTAGCACGGTTATGAACATATTTCTTTAAGACTCCCATGAACCTCTCAAAGGGGAACATATTGTGTAGAAATACAGGACCGAAAACGTTAATCTCTTCGCATAGGTGAACTAGGACGTGCGTCATGATGTTGAAGAAGGATGGTGGGAATACCAACTCGAAACTGACAAGACATTGCACCAAATCATTCTCTAACCTTGGTATGATTTCTGGATCGATTACCTTCTGAGAGATTGCATTGAGAAATGCACATAGCTTCACAATGGCTAATCGAACGTTTTCCGGTAGAAGCCCCCTCAATGCAACCAGAAGCAGTTGCGTCATAATCACGTGGCAGTCATGAGACTTTAGGTTCTGGAACTTTTTCTCTGCCATGTTTACTATTCCCTTTATATTCGACGAGAAGCCAGACGGTACCTTAATACTAAGCACGCATTCAAAGAAGATTTCCTTCTCTTCTTTGGTAAGAGCGTAGCTTGCATGACCCTGATGTATGCCGTCTTTTCCGTGCATATGTTGCTGGTCCTCCCGTGCCTCAGGTGTATCTTTTGTCTTCCCATACACGCCCAAGAAGCCAAGCAGGGTCACACAAAGATTCTTTGTCACGTGCATCACGTCGATTGCGGAGCGGTCCTCTAGGTCTTTCCAATAGGGCAGGTCCCAAAATATAGATTTCTTCTTCCACATGGGTGCACGTCCGTCAACGTCATTCGGAACAGGTTGTCCACCAGGACCCTTTCCAAAGACCACCTTCAAATCCTTAACCATATCATGTACATCAGCACCAGTACGGTGGCGAGGCTTCGTCCGGTAATCCGCCTCACCTTTGAAATGCTTGCCTTTCTTTCTTACGGGATGCTTGCTCGGAAGAAATCGACGATGTCCCAGGTACACATTCTTCTTACAATTAGCCAAATATATACTGTCGGTATCGTCCAAACAGTGTGTGCATGCGCGGTATCCCTTGTTTGTCTATCCTAAAAGGTTACTGAGAGCAGGCCAATCATTGATGGTCACGAACAGCAATGCCTTTAGGTCAAATTCTTCCCCCATGTGCTCATCCCACGCACGTACACCTGTTCCATTCCACAGTTGTAAGAGTTCTTCAACTAATGGCCTTAGGTACACATCAATGTCGTTGCCGGGTTGCTTAGGGCCTTAGATGAGCACTGGCATCATAATGAACTTCCACTTCATGCACAACCAAGGAGGAAGGTTATACAAACATAGAGTCACAGGCCAGGTGCTATGGTTGCTGCTCTGCTCCCCAAAAGGATTAATGCCATCTGCGCTTAGACCAAACCATACATTCCTTGCGTCATATGCAAACTCCTTCCCGTACTTTCTTTCGATTTTTCTCCACTGCGACCCGTCAGCGGGTACTCTCAACTTTCCGTCTTTCTTACGGTCTTCTCTGTGCCATCGCATCGCCTTGGCATGCTCTTTGTTTTGGAACAAACGTTTCAACCGTGGTATTATAGGAGCATACCACATAACCTTGGCAGGAATCTTCTTCCTGGGGCGCTCGCCCTCGACATCACCAAGGTCATCGCGGCTGATCTTATAGCGCAATGCACCGCATACCGGGCAAGCGTTCAAATCCTCGTACTCACCACGGTAGAGGATGCAATCATTAGGGCATGCATGTATCTTCTAAACCTCTAACCCTAGAGGGCAGACATCCTTCTTTGCTTGGTACGTACTCTCGGGCAATTTGTTGTCCTTTGGAAGCATATCCTTTATCATTACCAGCAACTTTCCAAATCCCTTGTCAGATACACCATTCTCTGCCTTCCATTGCAGCAATTCCAGTGTGGTGCCCAGCTTTTTCTTGTCACCTTCGCAATTCGGGTACAACAATTTTTTGTGATCCTCTAACATGCGCTGCAACTTCTTCTTCTCCAAATCACTTGCGCAGTTTCTCTTTGCATCGGCAATGGCCCGACCTAGATCATCAACGGGCTCATCCGATGCCTCTTCTTCAGCTTCTTCCCGCATTGCCGGCTCAGCTTCTTCCCGCATTACCGGCTCAGCTTCTTCCCTCATTGTTGTATCATCGTATTCAGGGAACCCATGGCCAGGATAGCTGTCGTCGTCCTCTTCTTCTTCATTGTCTTCCATCATAACCCCTCTTTCTCCATGCTTGGTCCAAACATTATAGTGGGGCATGAAACCGGACTCAAACAGGTGGACGTGAATGGTTCTTGACGTAGAGTAATTGCGACCATTCTTACAGCCAGCACATGGACAATGCATAAAACCATCCGCTCGCTTGTTTGCCTTAGCCGCGAGCAGAAAAGTACGCATGCCATTAATGAACTCGGGAGAGCATCGGTCATCGTACATCCATTGCCGGCTCATCTTCAATACACAGCACCGAAAACATCAAATTAATACAATACATAAAGTTCATACATAAAGTTCATACATAAAGAGCATACAACACTTCAATGCAACAAACAAATAACTCTCTAG
Source organism: Triticum urartu (assembly GCF_003073215.2). Classification (NCBI taxonomy): domain Eukaryota; kingdom Viridiplantae; phylum Streptophyta; class Magnoliopsida; order Poales; family Poaceae; genus Triticum; species Triticum urartu. The sequence goes on along the minus strand of NC_053023.1, from coordinate 392,642,179 downwards.
CTAAAGAATTTAAATGCAACAACAAATGCGATCAAGATCGCAACTAAGGTAACAATTGATCCAACAGCATAATGATACCAAGCCTCACTATGAATGGCATATTTTCTAATCTTTCTAATCTTCAAGCGCATTTTCTCCATCTTAATCTTGTGATCATCGACGACATCGGCAACATGCAACTCCAATTCCATCTTCTCCCCTCAATTCTTTTCAATTTTTCCTTCAAATCCTCATTTTCTCTTTCAACTAAATTTAACCTCTCGACAATAGGGTCGGTTGGAATTTCGGGTTCAACTACCTCCTACATACAAATATCTATGTCAACTTGATGGGCATAATTTTTCATAAACACGAAATACAATGAATAGTTTTAAAAGAGAATATACCACATCCAAATCATAACTCGGACGAGGGCCGACGGGGACGGATATCAAAACCATGGCACTATGCATAACAAACAACGTATGGGTAAGATAATTATATGAGTAACTATATATCCAAATCACACAAACATCATTTTTTTATATAAAACTTCATGAACAAGAGGCTCACCACAAGGTGGTGCCGGCGACGGGACGTTGCGAGCGATCGACGGTGGTTACGACGGAGATTTAGAAGGTACTAAGTAAACCACACCTACATATGCAAAACTAAGTGTTATTTTTGACCTCAAATTGCATATAAATCAAATACTAGCACATATATATAATTCCTCCCAAATTACTAAACTCAAAAATCAATCACTATATAAAGCATTGCACGAGCTAATCTATCAATGAGAGATGAAAGGAAAGAGTTGCTAACCTTTGTGATCATTTGAATGGATGGGGGCCTTCAAATCTTGGGCAAAATGTGTGATGAGCTTGAGAGGAAGAGGGAAAAGAACAGAGAGAGGAGAGGGGAAAGGGGAAGAATAGAGCGAGCTCGGGTGGACGAAGGGTCTATGTAGGACGACCTTTAGTACCGGTTCGTGATACGACCCGGTACTAAAGGTGCTGGAGGGGCCCCGGACTGACAACATCCTGCCACCACTCACTTTAGTACCGGTTCGTGGCACGAACTGGTGCTAAAGGTTCGCCACGAACTGGTACTAATGACAGCGGCCCGGCTAGCCGTTGGAACCGGCACTAATGTACACATTAGTGCCGGCTCAAATTCAAACCGGCACTAATGTGCTTCACGTTTGACCCTTTTTCTACTAGTGGGGGAGGCCATGGAGGAGGAAGCACAAGGGGGAGAACCTCTCCTCCTCTCTCTCCGTGGCGCCGGAGTGCCATCGGGAGGGGAATCATCGCCGCGGTGATCGTCTTCATCAACATCACCATCCTCATCTCTTTACGCGGTCCACTCTCCGGCACCCCGTTGTAATCCCTACTTGAACATGGTGCTTTATGCCACATATTATGATCCAATGATGTGTTGCCATCCTATGATGTTTTGAGTAGATGTCATTTGTCTTTGGGTTGATTGATGATCTAGATTGGTACGAGTTGCGGATGCTTGCTAGAGTTCCAATCATAAGTGCATATGATCCAAGAAGAGAAAGTATGTTGCAATCATGACTACCAGTCTTGTAAACAATTTCCTAAGACAATTCCGCACACTGACCATCATTATTCCAAACTCGCTATTTATAATATTTTGTGATACTAGCAAAAGGGCCCGTGCGTTGCAACGCGAAGGATAAATTTGTGTGCATCTGCAAGCACAACACCTTGTGCTTCGGTACGAAGAAAACACTAATTGCCCGATCCTTCAAAACGCCCACCCACACGGTACTTCATCCGGACGGTGCCACCGCCGGTAGGCAGGCGCACGAATCGAGGTTTAGAAAAATTGTGGGGGTCATGTTATACTCTCTTTGCAAGGTATTATTAGACTGGTGGACCACTTGGTCTTAGCTGCACAATGATCACAAAATGATTTTTGGTGCCGATGGTAAGGACATCTCCAATGCGAGGTAATACATATTTTGTCCTTATATAGTTTTGGAGCGTAACGCACATGTTCGAACCGAAATGCCTCAGACATTTTTAGGACTCTCATGTTATCCCTTATTTGTCCGCTCGGCTTGTGGTTAGACCATGTGTTTCTCGTCTCGGTATTCCACTATCAACCCACATTACCCAAAAATAAGGATTATGTGTTAGAGGACCTCTTAGAAAAATAGTTTTTTTGGCAATCCAAGTTTAAATGCTCTACTGTTTGCAGCCCCGAAATCCTGGAATGCATCCTTTCCATATACTCCATCCGTTCCAAAATAGATGATCCAACTTTGTACTAAAGTTAGTACAAAGTTGAGTCATCTATTTTGGAACGGAGGGAGTAAGTGTCTTGCAACATGCACACATCCTTCCATCTTTTTTCATGCACAATTCCTTCCATCCTTGCATCCCATAATAATCCTCATATAGATCCTCCCATTAATAGCCCACAATTTATTTTTACAATGCATGTTGACGTCATGCATCCCATTCCTTTTAATCATCCACAATTCTTTCCATCCTTTCATGTATGGCAATATCCTTGCATCCCATAAATAATACTCAAATCCATCCTTCCTTTCATAGCCCAAAATTCCTTTTTTTACAATGCACGTATGCAAGGTCATGAACCTCACTTTCCTCTTAATTATAATTATCCGTTTCGGCTATCTAATCACAGACCTCATCTTAGGGCTTGTTAATTGTCTACATACCGACGTATATAAATTGGTGCGTTCTGATATACTATAGCGAGGTGGGACTATTGATTCAGAAAAGAACATTATAACACAAGGAAAAGCGAACTCGTTGGTTGCCTTCTTAGAAAGGCCGAAGAGGTTGTGAGTTTGATACCTTGCCGGCGCAATAATTTTTGCCTAAGCCCACTCTCCTATTGCTACGCTGCCACTTCAGCTCAGCCCGAGGTCCACGAGAGGAGGATATTTAGAAACGGAACAACCTAAAAGCTGGGTCTCGGAACTAAATTTCTACCTCATATCAAAACATTCTAGTCTTTTTGTTAACGTGGACTCTTGGCGTGTTGGTATGGCATGTGTCATCTCATGTTCTGGTCGAGGGTTCGATTCCATGACCTTTTCTTTTTCTACCGGAACGAAACCTTTTCTTTTTCTACTGGAACAAAATGTTTTATCTCTTCGCCACTTAAAAACAGTCAATTGTAAAAAAAACACAGGGACTTTTAGTACCACCTCAAATATATTTTAAATTCAAACTGAAAGCGTAAAATCACGGGAAGAAGCGTATTGTGACGGTGAACCCGATAAAGTCAATCTGTGCTTTATTATTAGGGAGAGATATTCTAACTTTATGATAATAGCACCTACTTTTATGTTTTAGTTCTCCGATACCATGGAAAGTTATCCTCTTCATACCCACAACGTAGTTTTATTTCTCGTTTCTAGTTGGAAGCAAATGTTTGGTGTACATAGAGTCGTATCAGTGGCAGATAGGGCTTGAGAGAATATTGATCTTACCTTTAGCTCCTTGTGGTTTCCACACTCCATACTTATCACTTCCACCTTTGTCAATTGCTATGATGATTCCTTGCACTTAGGGATTATCAATCATGTAGTGCGAGAAATCCAACGGAGGAGATCGAGTCTTGTGGGGAAAAGTGCGCAAACCTCTGCAGAGTGTACAAACTAATCATGGTTAGCCGTGTCCCCGGTTATGGACATTTTGAGTATCTAGTTCTTGAATTATTGATGTGATCTCAATGCTCTTAATTAATTTTGCTGGGTTGTTAATTGCTATTTAATTTGGATTGAGATGGGGTTTCCATTCTCAATGTTTATCAACCAACTTTGTAGTTAAATAAAATATATTCCTTTGCAGTAGGGAAAAACTAGCTTTTCGCAAAAACATGATAACCATAGAGCCTCCACCAGCCATTTATGCATGTAGTGTTAGCATTTACCTTGTTCATTGCTCTTTGGTGTTATTTTGCTAGCATATTCCATGTGCTGACCCGTTTCGGGCTGCAACGTATTATGTTGCAGACTTTTCAGACGAAGAGTAAGGTGCGCTAGGTCGTTGTCGTGAACTCAGCTATGCCGTTGGAGTTGATGGACTCATTTATCTTCCAGGCCTTCAGATGTTATCTTATTTAGATGGCCTTCAGCCATATAATTGTAATAAGTTCTCTTTTGAGACATTCGATGTAATAAGTGTGTGATTGCACTCTGTTATAAATCCTTCAAGTACTGTGTGTGTCAACATTAACGATCCAGGGATGACACTTATGCATGGAGATTTGACCGTTTGAGGTCAGATCGCTACAAGATGGTATCAGAGCACACGCTGACTATAGTACGTGACCACTAAGGTAAGCCATAGGTCACTCTTCTCTACTCATTTCTGACTCCTCTCCATTTTCCAATCTATAGATGGCGGACACAAGAAACAAGTTCGCTCAACCGGATGAAGACACGCCCTTTTGACGACACTTGAAGGAAGTCACTAGGTACCTGAACATTGGAATACCAAGCTTCGCCGGGACCTACACCGCCACTCTACCGGAAGAAGAGCGCTGGACAATTCGAGTACATGTTCCAGGAAGGACATTCACACCAGTTACGGAGCCCATAGAGTTTTCCTTTGATGCACCAACCTGGAGTCTAGGAAAGAGCATGGCAGCCAACATCGCCATGGGACGCATCGGCGACGTCTACAACAAGGATCTTAAGGACACTGAGGGAGTTCAGGATTAGGGGGTGTCCGGATAGCCGGACTATAACCTTTGGTCGGACTCTCGGACTATGGAGATACAAGATTGAAGACTTCGTCCCGTGTCCGGATGGGACTTTCCTTGGCGTGGAAGGCAAGCTTGGCAATACGGATATGTAGATCTCCTCCCATTGTAACCGACTCTGTGTAACCCTAGCCCTCTCTGGTGTCTATATAAACCGGAGGGTTTTAGTCCATAGGAAGAACAACAATCATACCATAGGCTAGCTTCTAGGATTTAGCCTCTTTGATCTAGTGGTAGATCTACTCTTGTACTACCCATATCATCAATACTAATCAAGCAGGAGTAGGGTTTTACCTCCATTGAGAGGGCCCGAACCTGGGTAAAAACATTGTGTCCCTTGTCTCCTGTTACCATCCGCCTAGACGCATAGTTCGGGACCCCCTACCCAAGATCCGCCGGTTTTGACACCGACATTGGTGCTTTCATTGAGAGTTCCTCTGTGTCGTCACCTTTAGGCCCGATGGCTCCTCCGATCATCAACAACGATGCGGTCTAGGGTGAGACCTTTCTCCCCGGACAGATCTTCGTGTTCGGCGGCTTTGCACTGCGGGCTAATTCGCTTGGCCATCTGGAGCAGATTGAAAGCTACGCCCCTGGCCATCAGGTCAGATTTGGAAGTTTGAACTACATGGCCGACATCTGTGGAGACTTGATCTTCGACGGATTCGAGCCACAGCCGGGCGTGTCGCACTGTCACGATGGGTATGACCTACCTCTGCCGCCGAATAGTACCCTAGAGGCTGCGCCCGCATCAGCTCCGACCCTTAGCTTAGAGCCAACTGCGCCGATCGAGGACGGGTGGCTAGACACCGCCTCGGGGGCTGCAGTCTCAACGGCGATCGAGCCAAACACCAGCCTCATCCTCTGCGAAGCCCGTGACTCGAAGGTGCTGGACTCTTTTCCGGACTCCGAACCTTCCGCGCCCCTGCCAATCGAATTCGACTGGGCGCCGATCATGGAATTCACCGCCACGGATATCTTTCAGCACTCGCCCTTCGATGACATTCTGAATTCACTAAGGTCTCTCTCTTTGTCAGGAGAGCCCTGGCCGGACTATGGCCAACAGGATTGGGATGCGGACGACGAAGAAATTCGACGCCCACCCACCACCCACTTCGTAGCCACTATCGATGATTTAACCGACATGCTCGACTTCGACTCTGAAGACATCGACGGTATGGACAACAATGTAGGAGACGAACATGAACCAGCACCTATAGGGCACTGGAAAGCCACCTCGTCATATGACATATATATGGTGGATACACCCAAACAAGGCAATGGCGACGGAACAATGGGGGATGGCCCCTCCAAGAAGCAACCCAAGCGCCAGCGTCAGCGGCGCCACTCTAAGTCCCGCCAAAGCAAAAACGGTGATGCCGGCACGAGAGATAATAACACCCCGGACAGTGCCGAAGACAATTCCCTCCAGCAAGATTCAGCGCAGGAGGATGGAGAAGCCAGCCCCCCTGAGAGAGCGGCGGACAGAGAAGAAGAGGATGATAATTACATGCCTCCCACCGAAGACGAGGCAAGCCTCGGCGACGACGAATTTGTCGTGCCTAAGGATCCCGTCGAACAAGAGCACTTTAAGCGCAGGCTTATGGCCATGGCGAGTAGCCTTAAGAAAAAACAGCAACAGCTTAGAGCTAATCAAGACTAGCCGACAGATGGACGGAAGTCCTTGCGGCTGAGGAATACGGACTCGAACGCCCCTCCAAGAGCTACCCAAAGCGTAGGTTGCTACCCCGTTTAGAGGAGGAAGCACTTAAGCCTACATCACCAGCGCATGATGCGGCTGACCAGCCACCTCATGGCCGCGATAGATAGTCCTCCCGGCCCTCCACTCAAGCCGCACCCCGGCGTCGCTCAAAAAATACCAAGGCACGGGGAAATGCGCTAGACCTGCCAGATATGTTGGAATACAGGGCAAGGCAAACAAGATCGATCTACGGATCGCGCGGGCACCCCACGACACGAGACGATAACCGTCACGCCGGATACAGTAAATCCGGCCGGGCCGAACACAGCAGACAAAGCTCATTTGAGCTATGTCGTGATATAGCCCAGTACAGAGGCGCTGCACACCCACTATGCTTCACAGATGAAGTAATGGATCATCAAATCCCAAAGGGTTTCAAACCCGTAAACATTGAATCATACGATGACACACCAGATCCTGCGGTATGGATCAAGGACTATCTCCTTCATATCCACATGGCCCGTGGTGATGATCTACACGCCATCAAATACCTCCCACTCAAGCTTAAAGGACCAGCTCGACATTGGCTTAACAGCCTGCCAGCAGAATCAATTGGTTGTTGGGAGGACCTGGAAGCCGCATTCCTCGATAATTTCCAGGGCACTTATGTGCGACCACCAGACGTCGATGACCTAAGCCACATAATTCAGCAGCCAGAAGAATCTGCCAGATAATTCTGGACACGGTTCCTAACCAAGAAAAATCAAATCGTCGACTGTCTAGATGCAGAGGCCCTAGCAGCCTTCAAGCATAACATTCGTGACGAGTGGCTTGCCTGCCACCTTGGACAGGAAAAGCCGAAATCTATGGCAGCCCTCACGACACTCATGACCCGCTTTTGCATGGGAGAAGACAGTTGGCCTCCTGCTCCGGACATGGCTGGAGAAGGTTGAGGTGGGGAATGCGGACTTGGGCACTGGAGCTTGAGTGCGCGAAAGTGGATGAGCAAAGGAGGAAGAAGGCGTGGATGGAAAGGCGGATCCTTATCCCCCTATATGGGCGGACGAAACTATGCGTCCCACCAGCCTGGTAAAACTTGCTTATCTCCCAAGCGCCGTAATCCATGGCGCGGTTGGGTTACCCACGCCCGTATTGATGAGAATCCCGAGATAAGGGGACACGATCTCTGCTTCGACAAGACGTGCCAAGGAAACCGCCTCGCAAAACGTGCTGAGGTGGGATGGTAAAAACGGTTCAAATAAAGGCTTGGTTGTGGCGTGATGGCACGCTATGGAATACGTCAGCAGATTAGATTTGTGTAAATATTATTCTCTCTACGACAGTATGTGGAACTTATTTTGCAGAGCCCGACACTATCCTTGTGTTCAAAATCTTCTATGAAGTATTTGGAGGAGGAACCCACCTTGCAATGCCGAAGAAAATCTGCGCGCCGGACTCGTCGTCATTGAAGCCTAGTTTAGGGGCTACTGAGGGAGTCCGGGATTAGGGGGTGTCCGGATAGCCGGACTATAACCTTTGGCCGGACTCTCGGACTATGAAGATACAAGATTGAAGACTTCGTCCCGTGTCCGGATGGGACTTTCCTTGGCGTGGAAGGCAAGCTTGGCAATACGGATATGTAGATCTCCTCCCATTGTAACCGACTCTGTGTAACCCTAGCCCTCTCCGGTGTCTATATAAACCGGAGGGTTTTAGTCCATAGGAAGAACAACAATCATACCATAGGCTAGCTTCTAGGATTTAGCCTCTTTGATCTAGTGGTAGATCTACTCTTGTACTACCCATATCATCAATACTAATCAAGCAGGAGTAGGGTTTTACCTCCATTGAGAGGGCCCGAACCTGGGTAAAAACATTGTGTCCCTTGTCTCCTGTTACCATCCGCCTAGACGCATAGTTCGGGACCCCCTACCCGAGATCTGCCGGTTTTGACACCGATAGACACCATTTACCAGATATGTGGGCGCCGAGATGAGCAATGGGAGATGATCGGCACCAGGAGGGACAAGTCCATTGCAGCCTTTATCCAGGAGTTAAACCAGCACATACGCTACCAGGAGAACCAAATGTGCGCCGGCATGATTGATCTGAAGAAGATGATGACCAGGAACATGGAGCTTGAAGAGGAACTCAAGTCTACATGCGATGGATATGAGGAGGAAATCATAGTGCTACTGGAGAAGAATGAAGACCTGAAGAAGAAGCTAGGAGTATTCATGCGAGACCCCGTGCCAGGAGGAGATGACGACCATCCCCGGGACTACATCATCATCGACGACACCGACTCCGACCCTGACAGTAGTGACGATGATTACGAAGACGAAGCTAGAGGGGATATCATGGAGTCTTCCACCGATCAAAATTTCTAGTCGACCACCATATTATCAGTAGTATTTCCCCATGTATATATTAGTAGTCCGAGTATTTTGTAATGGTAGTTAGATCGTTTGTATGCCCTTGTTTGAATTGACTAGTGTGATATGAATGTGTTTGTCTCATATGCATATGGGTAGTGCTTTCTCTTTAGACCTCATTCTATTCTAATCTCTCCCCTCTAAACCCATCAGATGCCTCCGAGACGTGACCCCGAATTTGTCTTCCCACTGGAGCTCACTCAGTTGATCCAACAACAGAATGCCTTGATGCAGCTACTAGTTCAGAACCAAGGAAGCAACAACAACAACAACAACAACCCGCCGCCACCACCTCCAGTTGACAACTTACCCCGTTTTCTAAGGTTGAATCCACCGGTGTTTTCCAGTAGCACCGAGCCGATTATTGCTGATGACTGGCTACATAGGATTGGAAGGGAGTTGACCACCGCAGGTTGCATAGATGCTAAGAAGGTGCACTTTGCCTCACACCAATTGGATGGACCCGCAGCCTTATGGTGGGAAAATTACACAGCCACATTCCCCATAGCCAATGTTACTTGGGATCAATTTCAGCAAGCGTTCGACACTGCACATGTCTCAACTAGAGCTATGAGCAAGAAGTAGCATGAGTTTCGCAACTTACGCCAGGGAAACCGTACTGTGGGGCAGTACATGGATGAGTTCAGTAAGTAAGCTCGCTATGCCCCAGATGATGTGGCCACAGATGCCGCGAAGCAGGAGAAGTTTATGGAAGGGCTGAATGATGAGCTGAGTATGCAGTTGATGGTGGCAACATTCACAAATTACCAGGAGTTGGTAGACAGGGCTCTTATGATTGAAGGGAAGCAGCAGCAAATAGAGAGTCGCAAAAGGAAATATGGACAAGGGAAGTATAATTCTGGAGCATCGCAGAAGCCTCGTTTTACCCCGAACTCAGGAGGATATAACCATAACCATGGAGGCCACACTCACAATGGAGGAAGTTTGCATAATCACAGTGGCCCCAAGAATGGAAATGGGAATGGAGCAGGCAGTAACCAGAACCGTCCCAACCCAGCAATGCCCGCCAAGAAGGACCTGAGCCATGTTACCTGTTACAAGTGTGGGAAGACTGGGCACTATGCCAACGATTGTTCTGAGTTGAAGAATGGCAATGGAAATGGAAACTCTGGGAAGAAGCCCAACCCTTTCAACAGGGGATAGGTGAACCACGTTAGCGTGGAGGAGGTTGAAGAGCAGCCAGATGCAGTTATAGGTAAGTTTTTGGTTAAGTAATTTACTGCAATCGTTCTTTTTGATATCGGTGCATCGCATTCATACATTTCGAGGGGGTTTGTGGATAAGTATAAGTTGCCCACCAAAGTTCTTAAGACACCTATGTTAGTAAGCTCACCAGGAGCGGAGTATATGGCAAGATGTGGATGTTTTCAGATGCCATTGACCATAGGTACGAATGTGTTCCCCTCATACCTAATAATTCTGGAGTCACAAGGATTGGATGTGATACTAGGCATGGATTGGCTATCGATGTATGGAGGAAACATTGATTGCGCCAGAAAGTCAATTCTGCTCACCACCCAGAGGGTAAACGGATTAAGTATGTGTCTCGGCATGCGCCGAAGAGGACCCAAGTTAACTCACTCTCAAGAGTTGTTCAGGAGGAAGTGCCTGTGGTGAAGGATTACCTGGTTGTATTTTCCGAGGAACTACCAGGCATGCCGCCAGATCGAGATATAGAGTTTTTGATTGAATTGTTGCCAGGCACCGGACCAATATCGAAGAGACCATACCGGATGCCCACAAATGATACAGAGGAAATTAAGAAGAAGATTAAGGAGTTATTGGAGAAAGGTTACATTCGACCAAGGTCATCACCTTGGGGAGCCCCAGTGCTCTTAGTTGAGAAGAAGGATGGATCTTTAAGAATGGTTGTTGATTATCGTGCATTGAATGAAGTGATGATCAAGAACAAGTACCCACTACCGATGATCAACGATTTGTTTGACCAGCTGCAAGGAGCTAAAGTATTTTCCAAGATCGATCTGCGATCAGGATCCCAGCTGAAGATACGAGAACAGGATATACCTAAGACAGCTTTCACCACAAGGTACGGGCTATATGAGTACATGGTTATGTCATTTGGATTGACAAATACCACTGCCTATTTCATGAGCATGATGAATAAGGTGTTCATGGAGTTCTTGGATAAGTTTGTTGTGGTGTTCATTGATGATATTTTGGTATACTCGAAGAAGGAAGAGGAGCATAAGGAGAATTTGCATTTAGTTCTCGAGAAGCTCAGGGAATATCAACTATATGCCAAGTTCAGCAAATGTGAGTTTTGGTTGAAGGAAGTTGGATTCCTTGGACATGTTATATCAGGAGAGGGTATAGCAGTAGACCCTACCAAGGTTCAGTCAGTCACTGATTGGTTGTCACCCACCTCAGCAGGAAAGATCCGCAGTTTTCTTGGACTCGCGGGATATTACCGGACATTCATTGAAATTTTTCCAAGATTGCGAAGCCCGTGATGGAGTTATTGAAGAAGGATGCCAAGTTTAAGTGGACGGATGAATGTGAGGCCAGTTTTCAGGAGTTGAAGAAACATTTGGTTACAGCCCCATGCTGATTCTTTCGGATATACACAACGATTTCCATGTGTATTGCGACGCTTTTCGCTTAGGACTTGGAGGAGTACTTATGCAGGACGGAAGAGTTGTTTCATATGCATCACGAGAACTTCAACCACATGATTTGACTTATGCCACACATGATTTGGAGTTAGTAGCCGTAGTGCATGCGCTCAAGACCTGGAGACATTTTCTTATTGGAAACCGCTGCGATGTGTACATGGATCATAAGAGTTTGAAGTACATTTTCACTCAGAAGGAGTTAAATCTCAGATAGAGGAGATGGTTGGAGCTTATAAAGGATTATGATATCAAGCTGCATTATCATCCAGGAAAGGCCAATGTCGTACCAGACGCTTTGAGCCGGAAGAGTTATGTCAATACCCTCGTAAGCGAAGGATTACCGCAGGAGTTAGTTGACGATCTCAAGGAACTTTCTTTGGAGATAGTTCCAAGAGGTTTTGTCGCATCAATGGAGGTTCAGTCAACATTATTGGGAAAGATTCGAGAAGCTCAGAAGGATGACAAAGAAATTGCTGAGATAAAGGAGAAAATGAGTAAAGGAAAAGCCAAGGGTTTTCGAGAGGATGAGCACGAAACCTTATGGTTTGAGGACCGTGTATACGTACCCAATAATGCAGAGATCAGGAAGTTAATACTTTAGGAAGCTCATGACTCTCCATGCTCGATACACCCCGGAAACACCAAGATGTATTTGGATTTGAAGGAGCATTTCTGGTGGACTGGTATGAAGAAGGATATTGCTGAGCATGTAGCCGTGTGTGATGTATGTCAGAGAGTGAAGGCAGAACATCAGAAGCCAGCAGGATTACTGCAGCCCATGCCGATACCCGAATGGAAGTGGGACAAGCTCAGCATGGATTTTATCACCGGATTACCCATGACCCGACCGGGATATGATTCTATCTAGGTAGTAGTGGATCGTTTGACCGAAGTGGCTCACTTTATCCCAGTGAAAACCACCTATACAAGTGCGAAGTTGGCCAAGATATATATGACCAGGATCGTATGTCTGCATGGGGTTTCAAGGACCATCGTATCAGATAGAGGAACATAGTTCACGTCAAAGTTTTGGAACCAATTGCACCAGACTTTGGGTACAAGACTAGAGTTCAGTACAACCTTTCATCCGCAGATAGATGGACAGACCGAGAGAGTCAATCAGATTCTGGAGGATATGTTGAGAGCCTGTGCATTAGATTATGGATCCAGTTGGGATGATAATTTACCTTACGCGGAGTTCTCATATAACAACAGTTATCAAGCTAGTTTGAAGATGGCACCTTTCGAAGCTTTGTATGGGAGAAGGTGCAGGACACCGTTGATGTGGGATGAAGTTGGAGACCGCTAGTTGTTTGGACAGGACCTGATCAAGGAGTCCGAAGAGAAGGTTAAGTTGATTCGCGACAGACTAAAGGTAGCTCAGTCCAGGCAGAAGAGTTATGCAGACTCCAAACGCAAGGAGGTAGTCTATGACATCAGAGATAGAGCATATCTTCGTGTGTCACCTCTGCGAGGAGTTAAACAATTTGGAGTTAAGGGAAAGTTAGCCCCGAGATTTGTAGGACCATACCGAGTTTTGGAACGTATGGGAGAAGTGGCCTACAAGTTGGAGTTACCTGAAGGATTGTGAGGAGTTCATGCTGTGTTTCACGTTTCCCATTTGAAGAAGTGCCATGGAGAGATGGCTGATATTCCTCCGAGAGACACAGTGCCCCTGGAAGCGATTCAGTTGGACAGTGACCTAACCTACAAGGAGAAACCCATCAAGATTCTAGAGTTTGCCAGCCGAGTTACGCACAGCAAGGTTATCAAGTTTTGCAAAGTTCAGTGGAGGCACCATACCGAGGATGAAGCCAACCGGGAACGAGAGGAAGACCTATGGAAAGACCATCGGCACCTATTTTCTAGCCAACCCGAATCTCGAGGGCGAGATTCATCTTAAGGGGGGTAGGTTTGTAACATCCCAAATTTTCAATTTGGATGTTACACATAGGTCACCATATGCATATCATAATTTATTTGCATTTTGTTTGTGATCCTAGAAATCTTAAGCAACTCAAGGACCCATGGAGAGAGTTGGGGTTTCATTTATTTTCATATTTGAATTTTCTCGAATTCGAAAAGAGGATAATTTTGGTTTTAATAATTTTTCTCTCCGAAATATTTCCAACATTAAAATAAATGAGTGGACATAAAATGACTTCTCCAAAATAAGAGGGGAATATGGGAGGAAAAATGTTAAAATCAAATAAATATTTTTATTTGGAATTTCATTGCTATTTTATTTGAATTAGAAAAATATGCATTTTTCAAAATTGCATTTTTAGCCAGAAAAATGTTCACTTTGTTCTAAATATTTTAATTAGACGGTGAAAACTGTTTTTGGCGTTTTTTGAATTTTTTTATATTTTATTAGGATTTATGTTTTCGGTGGAATTTTTTTTAAATTCCCGCCCAACTAGGCCGAAGGCCCAGCCGAGCAGGTCGTGGCCCAGCTCCCGCCGCCGCCTTCCTCCCGCGCGCCGCCATGCGTTGCGCGGACGCCGAGGAGAGTCCGACCCGGACTCCCGCTCGCGGCGGCCCCCTCCCCAAGCCGTGAGACCCCCACCCCCACCCCCTCCCGTTAAATACCGCGCCACCCCGCCGCCTCTCCACCCGTCTTGAGCCGCCACCCGCGTCGCCAGCACGAGCCGCCGCTGCTTCGCCGCGCCGCCGCCACTTGTCGCCCCGCCTCGCCGTTGCTCGACGTCGCCGTCGCCGGATCCCGCTGTCGTCGGTTTTTCTTTGTTGGACCATTAAAACCGACAAAACCGTCCCCGGTTTTTTTCCGTTAGATCAGTTCGGTTTGTTTTTTCGGTTTTGCTAACTAGCGAACGTTCACCGAACGTCTCTGTTCGCGGAAGTTTTCGTTCATTCATCTTTGCTAACGAATGTTCTTTCGTTAGTCTTTTTCTTTTTGTTTTATTTTTGGCCAGGGACCTATCCGCGATTATTTTTTATCACAGATTTGCCCATGATCTTTAAACCCTCGCAACTTTTTAACCGTTCGTCCAAATCCAGTGAAACCAACGCCAAAATCTTCATATCAAACCCCTCTTTCCAGTTAACCAACTTGAACATGATTTTGACAATTTAAAATTTGGTTGCAAGCAGATTTGAATTCGAACTTTTTTTGATCGTAGGTTGAGTTTCGTAGCTCTGATTTGATTGATTCTTTTTGCAAATTGAAGCACTTCAGTTGAACTTTCAGTTTGTACTTTCTCATCTGAATTTTACCCTTGCATCTATGCTTGAGTGCTTATGTATGCTATAGTTTGTTTGCGATAGAATTTCCGGAGTACGAAGTGTGCTACTACGAGTCTCTAGGGTTTGCAGATCGTCAGCAAGGCAAGTAACACTTTGATCACACCCCTTTTACTACCTAGTTTTTATGCATTAGTTTCAATCCTCAAACACTGCATGGTTAGGATTTGATAACATGTGGGTATTGAGAAGTAGTTGATGAGGTAGAACTTATTGTCCTTTATTTAAACCGTGGGAGTTACTACGTTATGCTTGCACTTCTATGCTATGCTCGTAGACGTGGTTTGGTTTCAGTGATTCATGACAGTTGTGAGTATTATTATGAACTAAGGGATTCTTTAAGGTGGCTACTTTAACACACATCTGGGGGGATTATTTTGGGCACCTGGGGAATCTAGTGTTGTCCAAGGAGATCCCAGGGAATCCGTGTGATCATCCTATGGTTCGCCACCTAGGCTCAAACGGATCATAAGATTATGTGTGCAGCCACAAGCCATTATGGGCTCTGGCATAGTTGAGTAAGTTATGGGAATCCTTTCCATGATGGGCTAGCAGATGTAGGGGATTATATGTGTACCAACCTATCTATCGGTTAAGGAGACCTCTTCGGAAAGACTGTGTCTCGGTCATCCGTTTCTCAAACATCATGTAGTGCGAGAAATCCAACGGAGGAGATCCAGTCTTGTGGGGAGAAGTGTGCAAACCTCTGCAAAGTGTACAAACTAATCATGGTTAGCTGTGTCCCCAGTTATGGACATTTTGAGTATCTGGTTCTTGAATTATTGATGTGATCTCAACACTCTTAATTAATTTTGCTAGGTTGTTAATTGATATTTAATTGGGATTGATATGGGGTTTCCATTCTCAATGTTTATCAACCAACTTTGTAGTTAAATAAAATATATTCCTTTGTAGTAGGGAAAACTGGCTTTTCGCAAAAACATGATAACCATAGAGCCTCCACCAGCCATTTATGCATGTAGTGTTAGCATTTACCTTGTTCATTGCTCTTTGGTGTTATTTTGCTAGCATATTCCATGTGCTAACCCGTTTCGGGCTGCAACGTATTATGTTGCAGACTTTTCAGACGAAGAGTAAGGTGCGTTAGGTCGTTGTCGTGAACTCAGCTATGCCATTGGAGTTGATGGACTCATTTATCTTCCAGGCCTTCAGATGTTATCTTATTTAGATGGCCTTCAGCCATATAATTGTAATAAGTTCTCTTTTTGAGACATCCGATGTAATAAGTGTGTGATCGCACTATGTTATAAATCCTTCAAGTACTGTGTGTGTTAGCATTACCGGTCTAGGGATGACACTTATGCACAGAGATTTAACCGCTTGAGGTCGGATCGCTACAATTCTATAAATAAACCATGGACTATCTCATACCAGCATGGTGCATAAAAGAAAAATAAAAAATAAACATAAAATACGCTCCAAGATTTGCGCATATCACATGAACGAAACGAAAACGAAAACATAATGATACTTGTCGAAAAAAGATGGGATGCCTTCTGGGGCATCCCCAAGCTTACGCTTGAGTCTCCTTGGATATTTACTTGGTGTGACTTGGGCATCCCCAAGCTTGAACTCTTGCCTCTCCTCCTTCTCCTCACATCGAGACCTCCTCGATCTTTGAACACTTCATCCACACAAAACTTAACAGAAAACTGGTGAGATCCCTTAGTATAATAATGCAAATCACTAATTTAAGTACTATTGCAAACTCATTCATATTTTGTTTTTGCATTTTAGCTACTGTATTATAAGTTTTCCATGGCTTATGCCACCGATAGAATTGATAGTTTCATCAAAATAAGCAAAACAATGCATCAAAAACAGAATCTGTCTTAAACAAGACAGTCTGTAGGAATCTAAATATCTAAAATACTTTTGTAATTCCAAAAATTCTGAAAAACAAGGAAAAATAAAAAAATTGCATAGCAATACTGTGTAAAAGTTTCAAAAACTTTTGATGTTCCAGTAAAAAATGAAAATTCAAGCACTATAACCAAAGTTTCTATTTTTACAGCGCACATACCAACAAGCAATCTAATCATCCTAAAGGCAAACCTTGGCACATTATTTTTATAATACAACGAATTTGTACAAGGGGATAATTATTTTTGTTGAAAAGTTTCTGTAATTGAGATTCACAAAGGTTCCATGCGCATGAACAAAGTTAAAGGCTAGCTCCCACTTTAACAATGCTCGTCTCTCTCACTTTCACTTTTCTTTTTGTGATATTTTTGGTTCCCCTTTATATTTGTTTTGTTTTTAAACTTTATAAAAGCACACAACCGAATAAAATGACTGTCTAAAACTTCTGGGTTGTCTCCCTAGCAGCGCTTTCTTTAAAGCCATTAGTCTCAAGTAATTGATCCACCCGGATCCCAAGGCATATCAAAGCCAATTTTAATTAACAATGATTTGGCATTTAGTAGTGAGCACAAAGCAACATGTATCATTCAATGACGAAGTCTAACTCTCTTCCTATGCATCGGCATGTCATAAAAGAATAGTTCATGCACATCAAGTAAAGGCCAATACATAGCATAAGTAGTTTCTTGCAATTTTATCGTGTTGGAAACATAGAGAGGCGAAGATGTAGTTCCTCTCTCATAATAATTGCAAGTAGGAGCAGAAAGCACATGCATATTATATTTATCAAAATCATAATGTGCAATGGTAAAAGGCAACCCATCAATGCAATCCTTAATAAGTGCAAACTTCTCAAATATAATGTGGTTTGGAGAATTCAAAAAGATAATAGGACTATCACGTGTGGGTGCAGTAGCAACAATTTCATTCTTAACATAAGGAACTCTAGCAAGTTCATCTCCATAAGCATAATTTATATTGGCATCATGGCCATAAACATAGCAAGCATCAATTTCATCAAAAAGGGATATTTCAAATGAATCAACGGGATCATAGCAATTATCAGAGCATTCATCCTTCGGTAAGAAT
Organism: Triticum urartu; assembly: GCF_003073215.2. Lineage (NCBI taxonomy): Eukaryota > Viridiplantae > Streptophyta > Magnoliopsida > Poales > Poaceae > Triticum > Triticum urartu. Next base: position 392,624,396 of record NC_053023.1, on the reverse strand, counting down.
TAAGGGACATTAAACAATGTATGAGTTGAAGAGTTACTCTCATTAGAAGGTGGGCATGGGTAACTAATCCTCTCTTCCTCCTTTTGTTCTTCGCTATCCTCATCATCTTTTTCATCCAATGAGCCCATAGTTTCATAAATTTATTCTTCCAGAGACTCCTGCAAAATATTAGTCTCTTCTTGGACAGTGGAGACGTTCTCAAGAAATACATCAATATCGGAATTGCATTTATAATTCTCATAGCAATATTTAAGGATAGCAAAAAATTTCAGGTCTATAAACTAAATCATCAAAATATTCATACTTTTCAAACAAAGATTCAATTTCATAAGCACCCTTAAAAGCAACAAAATTCTTCTATTTGTTCCACATCATAGTAATCATATCTACCATATAAGAAGCCAAGGTTTCATTATCATTAAATTCACATGAAAAGGGAAGGTGTCGAGCCTTCATTCTAGAGCAACAAGTATACCAATGCAACATATGAATTTGATCCCATAATAGTGTAACATCCCAAAATTCTAAATTTTGGAATGTTATAAACAAATAGATAGATTGACTGATTGTTTGATTGATTGTCTGAAAGTGAGTGAATTCGAAACTTTTTGAAAGTTTAATGAGAGGGAATAAAAGGACTTTCCCAAACTTTCATATTTGCTTTTATGATCTCCATGAATTCAAATTCTTTTTCACACAAAACCCTAGAGAGAAGATGACATGACTTCTTCCATTTTAAAATGAAAAGGGTGTCTGAAAAATATTTGAATTCCATTGGGAAATACTTTCCACCTCATAAACTTTATGCAACTCAATGATTTTCACGAGAGAAGATAAATGACTTCTTCAAATTATGAAATATGAGCTGGGAGTTTCAAAGAATTAAATTCAAAGTTCTTTTGAATTTATTTTCAATTTGGAATTTTATATATGAGATCATCATGCATATCTTATTTTCTTGCTTTTTGGTCGATCCTAGAAATTTCACGCAACTCAAGGACCTTCGGAGAGAGTTGGAGATTTCGTTATTTTCATATTTGAGAGTCTTCTCGAATTTGAAAAGAGGATCATTTGATTTATTTATTTCATCTTCAATAATTTTTCCGGTGTCAAAATATATGAGAGAGGGAATAATATGACTTTCCCAAAATATAGGAAAAATGAAGATTTAATAAATAGATCAAATTTTTGTTTGCCGGAGTTTATTTGCATTTTATTTGGATAGGGAAAAATGCATGTTTTCAAAACTTGCATTTTTAGGTCCGGAGAAAAGTTCATTTTGTTCGGCTCATTTTTAGGAGTAGGGGAAAATTTACTTTAGAAATTTTGGAGCCCTTTTAGTTTAGTTTTTCTTTTTTTTCTGCGCGCGAAATCTGTTAAAAAAAACTAGAGCAAGCCGGCCAGGCCAAGGCCCAGCCGGGCCAAAGGCCACCGCCTCCAGCCGCCGTGCGCCAGGCGCAAGGCAGGCGCCAGCGCCGCCGCCTCTTGCCTCGCCTCTAGTCCGGTTTGGACTAAGGGTTAGCCCCTTGCCCCTTTTTCCTTTGTTTCGTTTTTTCTTCTAGGACTCTTTTTCCTACTCTTTTTCCTTTTCCTAATCTATTCCTTACCCCCTACCCCAAGTAACCTCTCCCCTCCCCAATATAAATACCCCAACACCCCCCCCTCTAAATCATCAAATCAAAACCCCCTCTCCTCCCCAAGCCGCGCCCCACCCCGCACCCCTCACCCGCCGCGCCACCCCACACCCGCGCCGCCGCCCTTGTGCCCTAGCGCCGCCGCCGCCGTCGCCACCGTTCGCCGCCGCCTTAGCGCCGCCGCCGCCGCCCTAGCGCCGCCGCCTCACCCGCGCCGCCGCCGTCTTGCGCCGCCGCCCTTGTGCCCACGCCGTCGCCGCACCTTTGTCCACGCCGCCGCCCTACGCCGCCGCCGTCGCCGTTCGCCGTAGCCCCTCGCCAAGGTTGCCCCACATCTCTTTTCCTCGGATCGTTTTCTTCTAATAGTTCTGATTCTTTTCTTCTCTTCCGATTCGTTTTCTTTCCGGTTCTTCTCTAAACCGTTCCGGTTTTCTAGATCAGTTTTTCATTTCGGTTTTCTTCTCCGAAACCCTAGATCGGATTCATTTTCTTTTTTTATTTAGTTGCCTTTGGATCGTTCGCCGGACCGTTCGTCCTAACGAACGTGATCACCGGATTCTTCTAGGTTAACGAACGTCCGTTCGTTTAACCGTTCTTCTTTTTCTTCTCGTCGGATTTATTCTGCGATCGCGATCTCAGATCCGATCTTCGTTCTAGTTTATCTTCTCGCTCGTTTATCGGAATCAGGTGATTCAAGCGCCTGGAGTTTCTTCTCGAAACCGTCGTTCCGTCTAATCAACTTAAACAAGTTTTGCCCTGGTAAAATTTGACCTAGTTTCAACTTGCTAGAATCGAGTTGTTTCCATGCGCCGTTTGTTTTCCGTTGTTTGTTCGGTTCGTTCTTTCTTTGCAACCGGAGTTCTTAAGTTGAACTATCTGGTTCGTTCTCTTGTTCGAGTTTTACTTGTGCATTAGATGAGTACTTATTGTGTGGTTACTATTGTTTGCTTACGATAGATTGACCGGAGTGTGACGAGTAGATCTATCAAGAGTTTTAAGTGCGAATCATCTTCATCTACATTGCAGGCAAGTTCACACTTTGATCATACCTTTTCTACAACCCATGTTTTATTGCATTAGATCAATCCTCACACATTGCATGATTAGGATCTAATTAAATTGTGGGATGGGAAGTAGATGAGGTAGTACCTATCACCTGTTTTATTATTATGAAATCTTTGGGAGTTACTTCTACGTTTGCTTATTATGCCATGCTATGCTAGTAGACGTGGATTGGGTGAGTGATATCCATGACAGATGTGAGTTGATAATTTTAATGGTTTATCTAAGGTGGCAACTAACACACATCTGGGTGGATTGAGGCACCTGATGTCTATCAGGACTTGCCTGTTTTTTTTCGGACCGCCACCCAGGCTCAAAGGGATCATAAGATCTTTCATGCTAGAAACTTCCGTGTGCAGCCACATGCTACTATGGGCTCTGGCATAGTTGACTAAGTTGTGCGAACTCTTACGGGGTGGACTAGCAGATGTAGGGGTTATAGGTGGTACGGTCTACCCCACATGTAAGGTGCTAGCGCTTCTGAAAGACTATGTCTCGGTCATCCGCTTCTCAAACACCCTGTAGTGCGAGAAAACAAACGGAGGCGATCGAGTCTTGTGGGAAAAGTGCGCAAACCTCTGCAGAGTGTACAAACTAATCATGATTAGCCGTGTCCCCGGTTATGGACAACTTGAGTATCTAGTACTTGAATATCATTGTGAATCTCAACATGTTACTTCTAATTAATGTTGTTGGGTTTTAATTATTTTAATTGGGATCGAGAATGCTGTCAACCATTCTCGATGTTTCACAACCACCTTGATAGTTAAATAAACTTATTCCTTTGCAGTAGGGAAAAATTGGCTTTACGCAAAAACTTTATAACCATAGAGCTTTTCCACCAGCCAAATATGCATATAGTGATAGCCATTGTTCATCATTCTCTATGGTGTGAATTTGCCAGTACATTCAATGTACTGACCCGTTTCGGGCTGCAACGTCTCATGTTGCAGGTTCCTTACGACGAGTAAGTGATAAGTTAGGGTTACGATTTCTACACTCAACTTTGCCGTTGGTGTTGATGGGTAACCACAACCTTGTTGCTTCCGCGAGTTTGGATTTGAGGTAATGGTATTTACGTTACTTTATACATGTGATTTACCTCTGTTATAAATCCTTCGAGTACTGTGTGTGTCAGCATACTGATCCAGGGATGACACATAAGCACAGAGACTTGATCCATTCGGGTCGGGTCGCTACAAGATGGTATCAGAGCACATGTTGACTGTAGGACGTGACCCTAGAAACTGGCAAGCCCATAGCAAAGATTTTTCTCTACAACTTTCCCTTTCAAAAGGATCTTTTACCTCTCTTCTCTTCTGAGCTTATTCAAAATTCCCTTTAGTGAGACCATACCCCTTTTCCCCTTTTTGACCACACAAAGATTCGACTGATGAGACCACTCCAAGATGTACAAGATATCGGACAACTGAGACCATTCGGAATGAAGAGGATTTTACCATACATTATGATAATGGAAACTACAACTGTGAAGACTCTGAAGACAAGTAGAATTTGAAGGCTCTGAAGAATTTCCAGATTTATATGACCTAGGAAGGCTACCCCTTATGGAACTTGGCAGACTATGGAAGCTGTCAATACCCGAGATCAAGGTGTATCGGAGAAAGACTGAAACAAGGAGTATGAGAACTCGAAGTTTTATCAAAGAAACCCTAAGGCAGGAGATATCAACTGTGGAGAGATAGCTCATGGAAATGACAAGAGCAAAAAAACACGGTTATCCGTGATGTCATCACCCGCTAATGCTATTGTCACCATGCTGAGTTAAGGATGCAAGTCTTCAGAATGGGTTTGATGGAAGAATGCTGATGGAGCACCTAGCATAAAGATGAAGTTTTAGCCCTAGCCGGAATATCACTAGGGTCTGGAGTAGTACATCAAGAAGTTAAAATGGAGCTCCAGGAAGTCATATTAGATAAGGAAGTATTTCATGAGGAACTTAGGACCCAGAAGTTGAAGTAGCCAAGTTGGAGGAGCTACAACCATGAGATACCGGAGAATTGTCAAGAACTAAAGGACAGTATGACCATGGTTCATGTGAAGGATGTTGAAACCAGAAGTTTGAAATGCAACTCCGGAATATTAAAGGATGTCACGAGAGATTTCACGTCAACAGAGATTGATCTGGCAAAGGAACTTGAGAAGGACAAGCATGATCGGAAGAAGCCATTGGAGGCATGAACAAGGCTTGAAGAGTTTGGAGATGTTGAAGATTTATTGACCCTTAGAAGACCAAACCCCTATTATATACCTACGTTAGATGCGACGATTTTGAGCTGTCATTTGTTTGTTGTTTTCCCGACAGCCACAATAAAATCTGTCTTTTCAAAACTTTGTTTGTATTGTGTGTATCCCTCTCCCTCTCTCTTATCTCACCCCAAACCCATGGACCCAATAGAGGATGAATGGAGATGAGCTTGTATTTTCTGGACCGATGAGTCAATTGGAGACGAACCGATGGATTCAGAACATGGAGGATCACATGGAGAACAACCCTATAGTCGGAAAGGATATGGCCCAGCATGCTCTTCAATGCTTTGAAAGAGGTGCTGCTACTTGATGGAGGATATACCAAACCATCAATGGATGGCAAGGAGTAACCACTTGGAAAGAATTTAAGTTGACTTTGCTAAAGTCTCAGTTTGTGTCCCAGAAGTTGAAGCCTTATGGAAAGGATATGAAGAAACCTGGTGCATGCAAGATTTGTGGAGAAATCGGACACACCCATAAAGAACACAAGGATGAGTTCCCTAATGGTGAAGGAAATCACCCAGTTGAAGAATGCCCAACTAGGAAGATCACTTGTTTCTTGTGTGAAGGGACTACCCACTATCCTGCTCAGTGTCACATTTACCCCATGGTACAACGAACCCTCCAGCAGAAGAAAGAAGTAATGAAAAGAGCCCTTATGGAAAGTTTAGAAGAACTTGTGATGAAGAAAGAGGTGGAGGACACACCCAAAGAAGAACCAATTAAACCCTACACCAAGTCTTGCTATTCATGTGGAGAAGAAGGACACATCTCCCAGAATTGTATGAATGGGCATCTAGTAGAATTCCCGGCTGAGGAAGTAGAGTATGACCCACAGGAAATAGAATCCCTGATTGGAATGGAAAAGTCCAGAAAGAGAAGTAGATTGGATTCCAGCAAGGATCTGAGTCATGTCACCTGTTATAGGTGCAAGGAGTCAGGGCACTACCTCAGCAGTTGCCCAAAAAGGAAACCTCGATACTTGTCAGAAGTAATATGTTTTAGTTGTAATGGAGCAGGGCACTTTGCCAGAGAATGCCCCAAGGAGAAGGAAACTTGTGCTAGATAGTTGAGTTTGCAACAAAAGAAATGGAGTAGTAGAAGTGAGAACATTTTCTTTTATATTGAGGTGTTGAGTTGAGACATGTAATGGAAAAGCGAGAGATTGTAATTAATTGAGAGTGAATAAAGTTAGCATCGTTGGTACTGATATGGATTTTATGAGTTGTTACTCTATGAAGAAGGATTTTGGCCATTCTGAGGATATGAGAAATATGTTCTATGGAAGATTTGTGCATTTTAAGGGTGGTAGTACCCTGTAAGAACCATTGACCCCTGGAAAAGATAAGGATACTCCACTGAGTGGATTTTGAACAAAAATGAATACGAGTTTTGTCTCGATACGTGTGATGCCCCAAGAGTATGTGGGATGAAGTTGGAGACCGTCAGTTGTTTGGACCAAATGTGATCAAGGAGTCAGAAGAGAATGTTAAGTTGATTCGAGATAGACTAAAGGTAGCTCAGCCCAGACAGAAGAGTTATGTAGACTCAAAAACTCAAGGACGTAGTCTATGAAATTGGAGACAGAGCATGTCTTCATGTGTTCCCTCTGTGAGGAGTTAAACGGATTGGAGTTAAGGGACAGTTAGCCCCGAGATTTGTAGGACCATACCATGTTTTGGAGCGTATGGGAGAAGTGGCCAACAAGTTGGAGTCACCCGAAGGACCGTCAGGAGTTCATGATGTGTTTCACATTTCCCAGTTGAAGAAGTGCCATGCAGAGATGGCCAATATTCCCCTGTAAGGACGCTTGACCCTGGAAAGGATAATGATGTTCCACGAAGTGGAATATGGACTTCATAAGTATAAGTTTTACCTCGGTATATGGGAAATCCCACGAGGATGAAGAGATGAAGTACTATTGGATATAAAGGAGGTATGATGTTAGTAATATGGAGAAATGGCAACCCCATGATAAGTCTGAGTACTCCCGTCTTGGTTTGGTGCCAATAGAAGGAAGGAAGACAGTACAATTGGATGGATTTAAGAATACTAGGAAGTTGGAAGTTGGAATAATGATCAGTTGCCCGATGATAAGTTCAAGGACTACAAGTGATGAGATGTGCCATAACCCACAGGCCCAGGACCTGCGAAGAAGCAAGCACATTCTTGCTGAAGGAAGAACCCTGGAAGAGGATATACCTTTGTCGATAGAAGATCTTATAGGAGTAACGCAAAACCTGAGAGTTGTGAAGGAACGATAGATGGTTGTTTGGCTTGCAGAATCTATGGATTTATCCGAACTTGGTTCGTCGACAAGAGAAATTCTGCAATGCTTGTGAGGATGACCGAGTGTTAGAATGCGAGATTCGCTAAACTGTATACAAGGTAATGATTTCGGTGCGGGATGGATTGATCACCATACCGACTTACTCTTATTATTCGCCTTGCTATGTGGGATGGTAAATCTGAGTGACTTACCTATAGTGGAGAGACGACGATCAAAACCTTGTATAAACCTTAGAATGGTATAGGTATTTTTCCCTTGTACAAGGCAGCTTTTGCCAACCGTAGGATATACGGTGAGGATCAACCCAGACCATTTCCTGCAGGAGAAACCATAAATTGTTGACCACCATGAGATATCGATAGTTGTTTAGTTTTGGCGCCAGACCCGTCAGCTAAGAAGACCCAGTCTCGGAATAACCTTACCAAGAGGAAAGGACAAAAGAATTGAGGAAAAAGGTTATGCCACTACCTGAAGAGCCTAGAGAAGAATTTATCCTGAAGATCTGAGAAGACCGACACAGTCAAGAATAAGGATGGAGTATATGAGTTTTGATGGAACCGTAACAATGATTCTAAGGGTGGTAGCACCCCAGACACCGTGTGGTGATCGATGGATTTTGAGAAGACCCCCAAACCCTAACATTTTCTTGCTAGCCTCTCCGAATCTCGAGGACGAGATTCCTTTTAAGGGTGGTAGGTTTGTAACATCCCAAAATTCTAAATTTTGGAATGTTATAAACAAATAGATAGATTGACTAGTTGTTTGATTGATTGTCTGAAAGTGAGTGAATTCGAAACTTTTTGAAAGTTTAATGAGAGGGAATAAAAGGACTTTCCCAAACTTTCATATTTGCTTTTATGATCTCCATGAATTCAAATTCTTTTTCACACAAAACCCTAGAGAGAAGATGACATGACTTCTTCCATTTTAAAATGAAAAGGGTGTCTGAAAAATATTTGAATTCCATTGGGAAATACTTTCCACCTCATAAACTTTATGCAACTCAATGATTCTCACGAGAGAAGATAAATGACTTCTTCAAATTATGAAATATGAGCTGGGAGTTTCAAAGAATTAAATTCAAAGTTCTTTTGAATTTATTTTCAATTTGGAATGTTATATATGAGATCATCATGCATATCTTATTTTCTTGCATTTTGGTCGATCCTAGAAATTTCACGCAACTCAAGGACCTTCGGAGAGAGTTGGAGATTTCGTTATTTTCATATTTGAGATTTTTCTCGAATTCGAAAAGAGGATCATTTTATTTATTTATTTTCATCTTCAATAATTTTTCCGGTGTCAAAATATATGAGAGAGGGAATAATATGACTTTCCCAAAATATAGGAAAAATGAAGATTTAATAAATAGATCAAATTTTTGTTTGTCGGAGTTTATTTGCATTTTATTTGGATAGGGAAAAATGCGTGTTTTCAAAACTTGCATTTTTAGGTCCAGAGAAAAGTTCATTTTGTTCTGCTCATTTTTAGGAGTAGGGGAAAATTTACTTTAGAAATTTTGGAGCCCTTTTAGTTTAGTTTTTCTTTTTTTTCTGCGCGCGAAATCTGTTAAAAAAAACTGGAGCAAGCCGGCCAGGCCAAGGCCCAGCCGGGCCAAAGGCCACCGCCCCCAGCCGCCGTGCGCCAGGCGCAAGGCAGGCGCCAGCGCCGCCGCCTCTTGCCTCGCCTCTAGTCCGATTTGGACTAAGGGTTAGCCCCTTGCCCCTTTTTCCTTTGTTTCGTTTTTTCTTCTAGGACTCTTTTTCCTACTCTTTTTCCTTTTCCTAATCTATTCCTTACCCCCTACCCCAAGTAACCTCTCCCCTCCCCAATATAAATACCCCAACACCCCCCCCTCTAAATCATCAAATCAAAACCCCCTCTCCTCCCCAAGCCGCGCCCCACCCCGCACCCCTCACCCGCCGCGCCACCCCACACCCGCGCCGCCGCCCTTGTGCCCTAGCGCCGCCGCCGCCCTTGTGCCCTAGCGCCGCCGCCGTCGTCGCCACCGTTCGCCGCCGCCTTAGCGCCGCCGCCGCCGTCCTAGCGCCGCCGCCTCACCCGCGCCGCCGCCGTCTTGCGCCGCCGCCCTTGTGCCCACGCCGCCGCCGCACCTTTGTCCACGCCGCCGCCCTACGCCGCCGCCGTCGCCGTTCGCCGGAGCCCCTCGCCAAGGTTGCCCCGCGTCTCTTTTCCTCGGATCGTTTTCTTCTAATCGTTCCGATTCTTCTCTTCTCTTCCGATTCGTTTTCTTTCCGGTTCTTCTCTAAACTATTTCGGTTTTCTAGATCAGTTTTTCGTTTCGGTTTTCTTCTCCGAAACCCTAGATCGGATTCATTTTCTTTTCCGATTTAGTTGCCTTTGGATCGTTCGCCGGACCATTCGTCCTAACGAACGTGATCACCGGATTCTTCTAGGTTAACGAACGTCCGTTCGTTTAACCGTTCTTCTTTTTCTTCTCGTCGGATTTATTCCGCGATCGCGATCTCAGATCCGATCTTCATTCTAGTTTATCTTCTCGCTCGTTTATCGGAATCAGGTGATTCAAGCGCCTGGAGTTTCGTCTCGAAACCGCCGTTCTGTCTAATCAACTTAAACAAGTTTTGCCCTGGTAAAATTTGACCTAGTTTCAACTTGCTAGAATCGAGTTGTTTTCTTCCGCCGTTTGTTTTCCGTTGTTTGTTCGGTTCGTTCTTTCTTTGCAACCGGAGTTCTTAAGTTGAACTATCTGGTTCGTTCTCTTGTTCGAGTTTTACTTGTGCATTAGATGAGTACTTATTGTGTGGTTACTATTGTTTGCTTACGATAGATTGACCGGAGTGTGACGAGTAGATCTATCAAGAGTTTTAAGTGTGAATCATCTTCATCTACATTGCAGGCAAGTTCACACTTTGATCATCTTCATCTACATCTGGGTGGATTGAGGCACCTGATGTCTATCAGGACTTGCCTGTTTTTTTTCGGACCGCCACCCAGGCTCAAAGGGATCATAAGATCTTTCATGCTAGAAACTTCCGTGTGCAGCCACATGCTACTATGGGCTCTGGCATAGTTGACTAAGTTGTGCGAACTCTTACGGGGTGGACTAGCAGATGTAGGGGTTATAGGTGGTACGGGCTACCCCACATGTAAGGTGCTAGCGCTTCTGAAAGACTATGTCTCGGTCATCCGCTTCTCAAACACCCTGTAGTGCGAGAAAACAAACGGAGGCGATCGAGTCTTGTGGGAAAAGTGCGCAAACCTCTGCAGAGTGTACAAACTAATCATGATTAGCCGTGTCCCCGGTTATGGACAACTTGAGTATCTAGTACTTGAATATCATTGTGAATCTCAACATGTTACTTCTAATTAATGTTGTTGGGTTTTAATTATTTTAATTGGGATCGAGAATGCTGTCAACCATTCTCGATGTTTCACAACCACCTTGATAGTTAAATAAACTTATTCCTTTGCAGTAGGGAAAAATTGGCTTTACGCAAAAACTTTATAACCATAGAGCTTTTCCACCAGCCAAATATGCATATAGTGATAGCCATTGTTCATCATTCTCTATGGTGTGAATTTGCCAGTACATTCAATGTACTGACCCGTTTCGGGCTGCAACGTCTCATGTTGCAGGTTTCTTACGACGAGTAAGTGATAAGTTAGGGTTACGATTTCTACACTCAACTTTGCCGTTGGTGTTGATGGGTAACCACAACCTTGTTGCTTCCGCGAGTTTGGATTTGAGGTAATGGTATTTACGTTACTTTATACATGTGATTTACCTCTGTTATAAATCCTTCGAGTACTGTGTGTGTCAGCATACTGATCCAGGGATGACACATAAGCACAGAGACTTGATCCATTCGGGTCGGGTCGCTACAAATAGTTTCCCTTTTGAGTCAAGCCATAATCCCAAAAGTATTCACATTGATCCAACATTTCTCCCATTATCATATTGAATGGGGTTTTCTCAGGATTATCAAAGTAGTGCATAATATTTTTCACATAATGAACATCGAGGGATTTAGGAGGTTCCCCATCTCCATGAGTAGCAAGTAAAACTAATTTTTTGGTGTTTCGTGTTCCATATCCATAGCTAAAGATAGAGAACAACTTAGAACAGAAAATAAAAACAACTTAGTGATAAAGCAAACAAGCACACACGAGAATATTCACCCCATGCTATTGCTCCCCGGCAACGGCGCCAGAAAAAGGTCTTGATAACCCACAAGTATAGGGGATCATTTGTAGTCTTTTTCGATAAATAAGAGTGTCAAACCAATGAGGAGCTAAAGGTAGAACAAATATTCCCTCAAGTTCTATCGACCACTGATACAACTCTATGCACTTGATGTTTGATTTACCGAAAACAAGTATGAAACAATTTTGCAAGAATAAAACTACGAATAAATTGCAAGGTAATAAAAGTAGATAGCTTTTTTCAACGAGAAAGTCATTTGTCCCTAGGCAATCGATAACTAGACCGGTAATCATTCTTGCAATTTTATATGAGGGAGAGGCATGAGCTAACATACTTTCTCTACTTGGATCATATGCACTTATGATTGGAACTCTAGCAAGCATCTGCAACTACTAAAGATCATTAACGTCCTAAAACCCAACCATAGCATTAAGTATCAAGTCCTCTTTACTCCCATATATGTTGGAGCAATAACAACAATTGTAATGTGCATGACATGAGAACATAACTGTTTATTCAACTGAAATTGAAATCAACATAGAGCAAGTTACAATAGCAAACCAGTTAAAGAAACAGGTTTAAAACATACATGTTGCGCCATTGGAGTTTCCATTCCATCCTTCAAATTTGAAAAGAGTTGGTATGAGTAAATATAGTGATGCAAGAGGAAAGGAGTATGAGCCATAGCTATAGAACCTGACCTGAGAACAATTCTTCTTCTCCTTTAAGCGTTGAGTTGGGATTCGGAGTGGTGGTCCTCATGCTTTAGGCACTGAAGTTCCCTTACTAACTGCTCTTGTTTCGGTGCTCCGTGGTGGAGACGGTGTTGTGTCAACCGGAACTGGGTTACTATCTGCTGGGGTTGGGGTTAGAAGGGGTGTAGCTGGTTCTCTGTCCAACTGGGTAGGGGTACAATCTGCGAGAGTCTGGATTATATGTGGTGGGGCTGGTGTGATAGCCTGGCTTAATAGGGATGATAGACTACTCATATCAATAAGGAATTCCTTCTTTTCCAGGAGCCCATTCGGATAGAACTCCAAAGTTAAGCGTGCTCAGCTTGAAGTAGTGTCAAGATGGGTGACCGACCGGGAAGTTGCTCCCGGGTGCGCATGAGTGAGGACAAAGTGCGCAGAAAAGACTAGTATTGATCTGTGGGGCCAGTCTAGATCCCGTCAGGAGTAACGACCACTGGCGGGTGTGTCCGGGGCGTTACAAGTTGGTATCAGAGCCGACCCTCGCGGTTACACGGATGTTTGCGGACAGGTGCACGGTCATGTTGTTCATGACGTTTGTGACCCGTCGTGGCACACGGCATGGCACATGTACCGGACTGGATGCACAGACGTTTGTGCCAAGAGGGAACGTTCCTGTGGCCCGACGAGGATGTCGGTTCCTCTGAGTGGGGGTGTATGTGATAGCCTGGCTTAATAGGGATGATAGACTACTCATATCAATAAGGAATTCCTTCTTTTCCGGGAGCCCATTTGGACAGAACTCCAAAGTTAAGCGTGCTCAGCTTGGAGTAGTGTCAAGATGGGTGACCGACCGGGAAGTTGCTCCCGGGTGCGCATGAGTGAGGACAAAGTGCGCAAAAAAGACTAGTATTGATCTGTGGGGCCAGTCTAGATCCCGCCAGGAGTAACGACCACCGGCGGGTGTGTCCTGGGCGTTACAGCTGGTTCTTGGGCAAGTACAACTGTGGTTCTATCTGCATCAATTGGTAACACTATCTTTTCTAAAGACCGTGTTGTTACTCCCTTAGATACTGCCATCACCCTCTCTAATTCAAATGGCTGATAAACAAGAAAAGTAATTGAATGTACAGGTGCAATGGATAGTGGGGAATAAAAGAGGGTATGCAATAATACACATTTATGTTGTCTAACCAAACAGGATGACATGATATAACTATATAATGCGTTTATTAAATAGGTTGGCATGCCATAATTCACATACATGCCGCCTATGGAAACATGATACCATGATATAATTCACGGATAGAATGACATAATTCAAAATATGATGACTATAAACACTAAACAGGATGAGATGATATAACTATATGATGTCTTTATTAAATGGGTTGCCATGCCATAATTCAGATAGATGTTGTGTATTAAACATGATGGCATGATATAATTCAAATATATGGTTTATATAGTAAGCAAGTAAGCAGATGGCAATCCATACATGATGTAAAAACTAAGCAATGCAAGACAACATGCATGACATGGGTAATATAACCCTGCCAAGTTTGAGCATAGAACTTAGGGGGAAATAGGACTGGTCATCAGTCTCTGAATCCTCCTCTGAGGAGCTCTCAGTTACCAGCAAGATGTCTGCTTCAGCAGGTAGCATTGTCTTCTCTGAATACCTTGTTTTCACTCCAGATACTTCCATCACCGCTTCAAATGGCTGATGCACAGGAAGAGTAGTTGAATATACAAACGTTGTCGACAAATGGAACACGTAATAGCAAAAAAATATAGCATGATATAATTCACATACATGATGATTGGCTAAATAGCATGTCATTGCATAATTCACATATATAATGCCTTTGCAACAAGATTGCATTGCATAAATTCACATATATAATGTCTTGCAACAAGATGGCAATGCATAATTCACATATATGGTAATTAGACACTAAACAGGTGGCATTCACACAAAGCATGTCTAAACTAATCAAATGACATAGCAATGCAAGACACCATACACACGATATGAGCAACATAACCCTGCCAAGTTAGAGCATACACCTCGGGGGGAAATAGGACTAGTCATCTGTCTCTGAATCCTCCTCTGAGGAGCTATCCGTAACCAGTGAGATATGCGCTTCGTCAGATACCATAGTCTGCTCCGAAGACCTTGTTTTCACTCTAGAATTTTCCATCACCGTATCAAATGGCTGATGCACACGAAGAGTAGTTGAATGTACTGCCATTGTTCACAAATGTAATACGTAACGAAAAAAGGATGGCCTAATATAATTCACATATAAGATGACTGGCTAAGCAGGATGGCATTGCAAAATTCACATATATGATGCCTGGCTAAACAAGATGGTGTTGCATAATTCACATAAACCATGAATAAACTAAACAGATGGCATTCACACAAAGCATGTCTGAACTAAGAAGATGACATATTTGATGTATAAAGTAAGAAATGCAAGGCACCATATGCATGATATAACCAACATCAGGATGCCAAGTTAGAGCGGAGACCTCAGGGGGTAAATAGGAGTGGTCTTCTCCTTCTGAATCCCCCTCGGAACAGATATCTTCCTCTCGATTAAAATCCGAAATGGGTGGAGGGGGCTGCCTTTGCGCCTACCATGGAGCGACGTCTGCATGAAATTTTATTGCCACGCAAGGCTCGTCTCTTTTGCTCTACATGTTCAGTTCCATTGTGTACAATAACTAACATGCATATGAATAAAACATAGTGAGATTATGTAAGGAGTGCATGCAGAAATCCAGAATGATGGTAGCAACCTGTAGATAGACCCAAAACCAATGATAGCAGGAAGATAATGGCTTCAGTTAAAACATACAGATAATGGCTTCTTTACTGTTTGTTTCCCACCCAACATGAAACTCATAGTGGACACCAGAGATTAACCAGATAGTAGATAGATACTATTGATTGAGGCCCCGATATGTACCCCACAACCATTTAAAAACCCAAGTTTTACCATTAGTTTGGAGCTGACTCAGAGTCTAATCGGTGAACAGGACCATAAAGTACCATGTAATAGTAAGCGATGCATAACGTAAGCAGACACGAAAGAGTGTGACCTCTCTTGCGGACCCGTGTAGTCCTCGAGGTCATCTGCTCGGTTGATGATGGTAATGCAGTTGTCATGGTTGCCGGCGGTGGGGAAGAATATCTGAGCCAGCGAAAGACAGTCTGGAGGCTGGATCCCTGCTGTGTTGGACCCTTCTGTCATTGGAGCTGCTGAGCTGGGGTGGACAACGGCGCAGCAAGAGCGGGACAAACCACACAAGGTTTTCTTTAACAACTATCTGTAAGAGAAGTAATTATGTAAGGGCTCGTTTGAATTGGAGGATTCTAACAACGCATGGATAGGAAATACACAGTAATAGGATAGGAATGCACGTGCAAAACAGGGAATTTAAAAATACAGCATTTCTGCCAATCTGGGTGTTTGGTTCACAAGAATTGGAAGATCACAGGATGCAAAGAAGCATGGTGAGATTAAGTCAAACCACAAGAAAATGTACGGTTGTAATGTTATTATGCTACTATCTCTTAGTCTTGTGCTTCATGAATAGGAATTTGAAAAGGAGGCAAGTGGATATTAAAATTCCTACGGTTTTTCTTTCAAGGAGACACTAAAGGAACAAATCCTACAGTTTTCCTTTGCTCCATTCCTTTGAACCAAATGCATGAATAGTAGTACCATAGGAAACTTTCCAATTCCTATGTTTTACTTCAATTTTCCTTTCAAGCACTGGCGATTCTAGTAGGCAGGCTTGAGCAAGGAAAATCCTACACTCAAAAAATGTTTTGTGCTACTAATACTACTTTGGACCCAGGCCACTGCCCTACTAGCTCAACTCCTAGGCCCATTGACAAATGCACAGCTCAAACGTGCAGAGATAAATAATGATGGCATTCAAGAGAGTCCATCACGGATAGCTAAGTTGCCTGCTACCTCACTGCTTGTCATATAGTAGGAGAAACTAATCGCATTTCACATTACTACGTGTGCTCAGTGGATAATATATATAACATGTAGAGTAAAAAAGAGATGCAACAAGTGTACAACCTCTTTGGCGAAGCCATGTCGGTCTTAGGCATCTTGAGGTGAGGATGGTCTGGCTGACTTGGCTGTCAGAGGAGGGGAAGAAGATCTTAGGCATCTTGAGATGGAGCCCGGGGTACTGCTCCGTTGTGATGAAGGGTTTCGTCGTTGGAGCAGCTCCGATGAGTTGTACGATGCCGAGGCTGAAGCAGGACAAGAGAGACAATGTTAACCTGAGTGGAATCCTAATAGCATCTCCAATAGATGACGTAAAATACATAACCACAAAGTGCTAGATGTAAAATACATCAGCCGCTCATCTCTGAACTTAACTGTCAAAACTGAATTTAACTATCGAAACTAAACTTAACTGTAGAAACTGAATTTTGCTGTCGAAACTAAATTTTACTGTCGAAACTGAACGCACTAGTAGCGGAAAAGCAGTAGCAGCAGTGTGTGCGAGAGCCGGGGCAGCTGGTCGTGTAGCAGTTCATCTTCAACCTCCACCCCCTGAGCCGCCAGCCACCACCGGCCAAGTCGCCGCCCCTTGCCTGCCCCGAAACCACTCCCCACCACCGGTCTGCCGCCGCCCCGGCCATCCCTCTAGGACCCTCGATGCCGAGCTTTTTCTCCAGCGATCCCCATGCCACCGCCGCACTATCCCCGGCGACCACCACCCCCACCCTGAACCCTAAGATAGATACTGGGGTGTCTCTCCGGTGAGCCCCCCTCCTTGTTGCGGCCAGTTCTTCCTTAACTCTGGTGAGCCCCCACCCCCTCAAAATCGACTGACCCAAAAGTCGATTCAGTCGACTGAAGTGTACCTAAATCGGAGCAGCATCGCAAGCAAGAGCAAGAGGAAGAGCAGACCAGGCAGGGGACCGTGAGCAAGAGCGGAGCAGCAGCGCGAGCGAGAGCTAAAGCAGCATCAGCTCCTACTGATGTGGACGTCGCTGCCGAGGGAGTGACGCCGTGGAGGAAGTGGGACGGCGATGCCGCCGTGGATGGAGCCGTGCCATGTCAGCTCGGGACCGAGCGCCGGCAGCACTGTGAGATCGAATTAAGAAGAAAATGCGGTGATTAGTGTACAACCTCTTTGGTGGCGCCGATTAGGCCTCGTCTTCATCCGAGGAAACGGTGATGATGATGCTCTTTCGGTGGTGCAGGTGAAGACGGCGATGTGGGAATGGAGGTGGCGTGAAAGACGAGGGGAACGTCAGGGAAGCTCCTTGGAGGTGGAGGACGGGGTGGCTGAACCGGCGGGACGACGAGATCGACAATGGATCCTCATCCGGTACGATGGATGAGGGACATCGAGGTGTTGCGGTGGACGACGTTGTCGGGGAAGAGGCTCCAGCTGGGTGGCGGATGGAGGATGGTGTGGGACTTCGCGGGTTTTTGCGGCTTCGGTGTACGAATGGGTGGGCCGATGGGATGGGAGTGGGGAACCATGCCTTAGGGATGCGCTTGTCCGAAATGTGGGGTAAGTTACGAAAGTACCCCAACCGATTTGAGCTAGGCAGTTCTTTCAGTTCAGAGGTATCTCGGGCATTTCGCGTGTCAGGATTTCGCAGGAGGTGGGAGTTTTCGCGCACATTGTAATTTGGGGATAGCAAGGCGCGGGTTGAGATGGAGGGAGTTTTCGAAGCACAACAAGACAAAGATATATCTTAAATATTTCGGGGTAACAAGGTGCGGGTTGAAATTTCCGGACAAGCCTAACGTGTACTGTACCAAATCAAATTCGCACTTCCATCGATGAAAAAACAAAAAGAAATCATTTCGCACCACACAAGAGAGTCTAGTCACGTGTACTGTACCAAATCAATTCGCACTACAAATGCCATTCAAAACTTTGAATTCATGTTATGTTCAATTAAAATATTTCGCTATGTGTATAATGCATGCCACCTGCTAATCAAATGAACGTTTTAGTGCATTCCAAACGTATATACTACCGCTTCAATATGAACTAAATTTGAATTCGACTCTCTATTTGAATAAGATCTACAATAATGATTGTTGTGAAGTCAAACCGTTTGAATTTGTTTCTCTCTTTTAATAAGATCTACAATCATCATTATTGTCAAGTTAAACCATCGTTTGTGTATTATCTTCACAGCACACCACATGATTACTGTCGAGTTAGATATGAACTATCTGTACTATATGACCTCGAATTTGATTTTTCGAATCCATTTTATGTTGATTTCAAATCACAGTACATTTCAAGGTCTAGCTAGATCTTCATAATCTAAACTGTCTCATACGTACAATGTGTTTATCACATAATTTATGGTGCCCCGCTGAGGGAGCCCTGGATTAGGGGGTCCCGGGGCGTCCGGGCTATGTGACGTGGGCCGAATTGGTGGGCCGTGAAGATACAAGATAGAAGGCTTCCCCTGTGTCCGGGTGGGACTCTCCTTGGCGTGGAAGGCAAGCTTGGCGTTCGGATATGAAGATTCCTTTCTCTATAAAACGACTATGTACAAACCCTAACCCCCTCCGATATCTATATAAACCGGAGGGTTTAGTCCGTAGAGGCAGTCATAATCATTCAGGATAGACATCAAAGGTTTAGCCATTACGATCTTGTGGTAGATCAACTCTTGTAACCCCTATACTCATCAAAGTCAATCAAGCAGGGCATAGGGCTTTACCTCCATCAAGAGGGCCCGAACCTAGGTAAACATCGTGTCCCCTACCTCTTGTTACCTTCACTCCTTAGACGCACAGTTCGGGACCCCCTACCCGAGATCAGTCGGTTTTCACACCGACATTGGTGCTTTCATTGAGAGTTCCTCTGTGTCGTCGACAAAGGATTCGATGGCTTGTTCGTTCACCCACAATGATGATGTTTCGGGGGAGATTCCCCCCCCCCCCCCGTGTGAAATTTTCGTGTTCGGCGACTTCGTGCTGCAAGCCAACTCGATTGGTCACATCGGGCAGATCGACAGCTATGCCCCTGGTCATCAGATCAGTTTCGGGAACTGTCGGTGTCAAAACCGGCGGATCTCAGGTAGGGGGTCCCGGACTGTGCGTCTAGGCGGATGGTAACAGGAGACAAGGGACACGATGTTTTTACACAGGTTCGGGCCCTCTCGATGGAGGTAAAACCCTACTCCTGCTTGATTAATATTGATGATATGGGTAGTACAAGAGTAGATCTACCACGAGAACAAGGAGGCTAAACCCTAGAAGCTAGCCTATGGTATGATTGTCGTTCGTCCTACGGACTAAAACCCTCCGGTTTATATAGACACCAGAGAGGGCTAGGGTTACACAGAGTCGGTTACAATGGTAGGAGATCTACATATCCGTATCGCCAAGCTTGCCTTCCACGCCAAGGAAAGTCCCTTCTGGACACGGGACGAAGTCTTCAATCTTGTATCTTCATAGTCCAGGAGTCCGGCCAAAGGTATAGTCCGGCTATCCGAACACCCCCTAATCCAGGATTCCCCCAGTAGCCCCTGAACCAGGCTTCAATGACAACGAGTCCGGCGCACATATTGTCTTCGGCATTGCAAGGCGGGTTCCTCCTCCAAGTACTTCATAGAAGATTTTGAACACATGGATAGTGTCCGGCTCTGCAAAATAAGTTTCCACATATTGCCATAGAGAGAATAATATTTACACAAATCTAATCTGCTGACGTATTCCGTAGCGTGACATCACACCACGGCCAAGCCTTTATTCGAATCGTTTTACTGTCCCACCTCAGCGCGTTTAGCGAGGCGGTTTCTTTGGCACGTCTTGTCAAAGCAGAGATCATGTCCCCTTATTCCGGGATTCTCATCAATACGGGCGTGGGTAACCCAACCGCGCCATTGATTACGGCGCTTGGGAGATAAGCGAGTTTTACCAGGCTGGTGGGGACGCATAGTCGTGTCCGCCCATATAAGGGGATAAGGATCCACCTTTTCATCCACTCCTTCCTCCATTGCCTATCCATTTCCGCACACTCGAGCTCCAGCGCCCAAGTCCGCACACCCCACCTCAACCTTCTCTAGCCATGTCCGGAGCGGGAGGCAAGTGGATGGTCTCCTCCATCACGGAGGGACACATCAAAAAACTGAGGAAGGCCGGATACTTGTCTAACGACATTGCGCACCGGCTTCCCGAAGAGGGGCAGCTCATCCCCACCCCCGGGCCCCATGAGAGGGTGGTGTTCCTCCCCCATTTCCTCCGCGGACTAGGTTTCCCTCTCCACCCATTTGTCCGGGGGCTCATGTTCTACTATGGCCTGGATTTCCACGATCTGGCCCTGAACTTCGTCCTCAACATCTCGGCGTTTATCGTCGTGTGCGAGGCTTTCCTCTGCATCCGCCCCCATCTCGGCCTATGGCTCAAGACTTTCAATGTCAAGCCTAAGGTGGTGCGCGGCACCCAGGCGGAGTGCGGAGGCGCCATGGTGGGCAGGATGCCCAACGTCCTATGGCTCGAGGGCTCCTTCGTGGAGACCCTAAAGGGGTGGCAATCGGGGTGGTTTTACATCACCGAGCCGCGCGACCCTGAATGGGTCACAGCCCCCGAGTTCCGATCCGGACCCCCTACGCGGCTCACCTCCTGGAAAGAGACGGGCCTGTCGTGGGGTAAAAAAGGAGAGCTGACCGGACTCCAAACATGCGTCCAAACCCTGGTGGACAAGAAGCTCAAACTTGTCAACGTAGTCCAGGTTATGCTCATCCACCGGATCCTCCCGTGTCAACAACGGGCTTTCAACCTGTGGGAGTTCGACCCGGCGCAGCACCGAACTCTGAGCAGGCTCTTCGACACGACGTACGAAGATGCCTGGAAGGTGCTTTTCAAGGGTGCCGAGGCCCCTGCATCCGCTACCGAGGATCGCGGATTCAGCACGCAGCGTCACGCTAGTGCGGTAAGCTGTTTTTACCTTTTACAGGGTATTAGTTTTTCATAGTTTGACTCCATGTGGGATCTAAGCTCCCTTACATTTGACAGGATTGGCAGGAGACGTCCGGACAGATCAACTGTCCGGCTCCTTTGCCCGAAGGCCCAGTGGACGCTCGCTTGGCGAAGCTGCTGGTTCCGGCACCCTACGTGGTGCCGGAGAAGAAGGCCAAGAAGACGGCCACGGGGACTCGGAAGAGTGCCCGGCGCCTGGAGGTGTCGGATTCATCATCCGACGACTCCAAGATGCACTCCTCCCGTGAAGACGAGGAGGAGGAAGAAGAGACCTCTCCCCCTCCAGCGGGGGGAGGGAAGAAAAGGAAGGCCACCCCAACTGGGGAGGCCGAAGAGTCCAAGAAGGGGAAAAACCTTCCTACAGACTACTCCACCAACGCCGACGACGGCGAAGAGGAGTGGCCGCTCAGGGCCAAGCCCCTGGTGAAATCGTAAGTATTCAGATACTAGAGTGATTCATAGTATTCCTCCATTACACAGCTTTTCCTTACATCGAACATGTTTATGCAGTCCACCCAAAGACCGGCTCGACGTGTCGTCGAGCGGTTCCCTGGATTCGTCGGATGTGAATTCGCTTCCGACGGCTACCTCCCCCCACCCTACGGACGACGCCGAGGTGGCATCCCAATAGGTTCCAATCCAGGAGGAGGTGGTCCTGGAGGCACCGCAAGGCAACCTCCCGGACTCCAGGCGTAAAGGGGATAGAACCCCCAAGGGCTCCAAGTCCGGTCTTGAGCCGAACACCACGCCGGAATCTTCAACGGTTCCGGACTCCGGTAGGCAGCCTCCTTCCAAGAGGAGCAAGCCTACTGAGCCGGCGACCTCCGTCCAACCGGAGGCACCGGACAATTTGCTAGAGGTGCTTAACGGCGCCTCCATCGACGAGGAGCACCGCACTATTATGAGTGCGGTGATCCAGAAGGTTCAGTCGGACTGACTGAAGCCTGTGCCAGCCTTCTAACAGGCTTTGAGGTAAGTAAAGAATATGTATAAATATTACCGCATAGACAGTAGCCCCTGATGCTCTGTTCGGCGTTCGGAAAGAAAAGCCGAATAGAGGATCTATTAACATTCGCAGGAGTCTAACATAATCAAGTCAATATGCATATGTAGGCTTCACTGTTGGCCTCCGCCGCACTGACTGTGAAGGTGGATACGCTGAAGCAAAACCTCGCGCGGTCCGAGAACGAGCTCGGCCATGCCAAGAGGCAACTCGAGGAGAAGGAAGGTAAGTAATACCTTGCGCAAGTATATAGAGAAGATGTGGTTGCAAAAAATGACAGGATCAACGTGCTATTATAGGGGCCACGACCGAGGTGGCAACCCTTAAGAAAGCGCTATCCGAGGCCGAAAACAGAGCAGCCGTGGAGCGCACAGAGAGAGGGAAGCAGGAGGCGCGGGTGGAGGAGGTGCAGAAAGAGCTCCAGGCTCTCGTGAAAAAACACGAGAGTTTGGAGCTTGACTCGAAGACGCAAGCGTCCGAGCTTGCGGCAGCCCTCGAAAGCGCGAAGTCTGCCAAGGCCGAAGCCCAGAAAGCCCTCCAAGAAATTGAAGCGATGAAGAAGATAGCGGCGGGTAAGGCATTCATTATGCAAAGCAAGCACGTGAAAGTGAATTACTTGTTACTTACCCGAGTCCGGA